>NC_056743.1:590708103-591008103 GCF_019279795.1 Protopterus annectens | reverse complement strand
TCATATCTGCACTTGGAGTGCCTGGTCACCTGAGAGGCATTAGAGAGTAGGGTGGAGAGCTGTGACTTAGGAGAGTCTTGCAGAGCTGGTACAAGTGCAGAGGCTTTTGATAGGGTATCTAAAACAAACCTTGCCATGTGTGTTTGACAGCTTAGGGCTCTGATGGCTAGTGTGGAAGAAGTGTAAACGTTCTTTCCGAGCCTATCCATGAATTTGCTGTCCTTGTTTGTGGGAATCAGAGAGGTGGAAGGTAGCTGTCTGGATGATT
This sequence comes from Protopterus annectens, assembly GCF_019279795.1. Classification (NCBI taxonomy): domain Eukaryota; kingdom Metazoa; phylum Chordata; order Ceratodontiformes; family Protopteridae; genus Protopterus; species Protopterus annectens. The sequence goes on along the minus strand of NC_056743.1, from coordinate 591,007,835 downwards.
TGTCTCCTGACACTGCTATGACAGCTGGATCTGCAGGGGGGGGGGTTCTTGAACAAGAACTGGATATCCTGAAGAACTTAATAAAACCTGTCTGGACATTTGGAAGCTGGGACCTGAGAAACAGGGGCCTGAGATGCAGCCAGAAAGCCATCATGGAAGGCTTGGGAGTAGGGGAGGTACTGCAGATGGGGAGGGCTGGTCCATCTGCAGTACAAAATGCCTCTCTTTAGATGTCCTTCATGGATGCATCTGCAGTCATAACAAATGGGTTGTCCTGTCGTCAGGCAGCCCTTCGGTCGGCCGGATTCCAAAGTCTGGGTCCGGCTTCGGCTGATGTCGCACTTCACCCGACGTCATCTCTGCTGGTCTTCGGGTATAAAGGCATCAGCCGACGCCATTTTCCTCAGTCTTTCTTGCCGCGTGGCGCCCGAAGCAGAAGCTGTTCGCAAGTGCCGGTCGGTCTGATCCAGAGATTACTACTACCGAATACTACTTCGAAGACTTCTAAAAAGCTAAGTACCCCGTTGGGGACTCTTTCTTGCCTCAGCCGATGTCAGAAAAAGTCAATAACTGTTTAACTTGTGGGAAACAAATACCTCATAAAGATTTCCACTCTTACTGTCTGCCTTGCTTAGGCCCAGACCACGACGTAGCAGCCAGTTCGGCCTGTGCTTCCTTCAACCGACGAACGCTTAGGCGTCGGTCGGAGTTTGCTGAACAGTTTTTCGGCTCAGATTTTGCGTACATTATGCCGTCGGATCCTCCGACTACCCAAATTGTTAAAAAACGCAAAGAAAAAGACCGACACTCGCGGTCCGCGGTTTCGGCCGAAACCACGGTTAAGCAAGCTGCGAGTGTCTCGGTTTCGGCCGAAACCGAGAAAACTGGTCAATCTTCAGCCGAATCCATGACTACTACTGAGGCTCCTGCTACCTTACCTGAATTGGCCTCAGAAATTTTGCCTACAACTGTGGTTCCTAGTGATTTATCAGACACCATCCCTTTGGATGTCTCTACCCCAGCACGTGGTGCTGCTAGGCCTCCTGCAGCCATGTCTATTAAGGCCTTTGCCAGGGCTAAAGCAGCCAAATCTGCTAAATCAGTGCCTGTTAAACCCCTCACACAGGCCCACTTCTAGTTCACAAATGCTTACTCTGGCAGAAGATTTAATATCCTTAATTAGGGGATCCCAATCTCACCCAGACAGGGCCTCTCAGCCCCAGAAAAGAGACCTAGAGCAGAGCCCCGAGCCAGTGTCCTCTGATGATTCTGCGGATGACTCAGACATTACAGACCAGCCAGAGGCTCCTTTTTCTACTTATGAAAACTCCGATGCTGAAGAATCCATTCCAGCTGCCTCTCCACCAGAGGAATTTTCCTTTGGGGAAACCTTACATGCCATGAGAGAACAATTCCAATGGCAGGGACAAGATTTCTCAGATTCAAGAAAAAGGCTTAGGACTTTTCTGCACTTACCACAACATAGGCCCTTAGCTATACCTCCTGTTCTGCCTGTTGTGGATGATGCATTTAATGATGTCTGCACTGCTCCTGATTCTTTACCTCCAGCCCCTGCCAAACCAGATAGATTTTACAGGGTGCCAGACACTCATCACCACCTATACAAGGCCCCACTTGCAGACCCCAAAACTATATCCCAGGGGCCTAAGGCAGTAGCCTCGACCACAGAAAAAAACCCTATTCCTTCTGAAAGGGAATCCAGGTCCTTAGAGAGATGGGGGAAAAAAGTTTACACCTCTGCTACTCTCTCAGCTAGAGCTTTAAACTGTCAGTTTCACATGATCCAATACCAAGAGTTTATGCTTGATCAGTTAACTAAAAAATTGTCCTCTGATGAATCTTTAGATAAGAAATATGTATTAGAAATGGTGAATAACATCCAACAGGTTAGTAACCATTCCTTAAAATGTGGCAATGATGCACTGGAGGCTTCATTTAGATCAGCCATGACTGGCACAGTGATAAGAAGGCATGCATGGTTGACAGAACAGGTCTTACCGGATCATGTTAAAGCAAAGCTATTAGATGCTCCTATGGATAAGGCCAGTCTATTTGGTACACCTGCCCAGCAGGTAATGAAGAAAATGGAAGAAAAGGCAAAATCTGTACAAACAGTTAAAGATTTCTTACAGGTTCAGCCCCCAAGGTTTAGCAGGAACTGGCCTGCCAAAAATTGGTCCTTTCCTGACTCCACAAGATCCCAAAGGGGCAGGAATAGACGCTCTAGAGGCAGAAATCAATCCAGAGGAGGTGCCTACAGAGGACGACAGTGGCAAGGCAATAACGAGGCACAGACACAACCACTGCCACTGCAACAGGACAATCACAGTGACTTGGCTCTGACTCTGCCTACCAGGGAGCAAATAGCAGCACCATTAGGCGGAAAGTTAGCCTTATTTTCGAAAAATTGGCACTATATCACAAAAGACAAGTGGATTTTGTAAACCATAGACCAAGGCTACCGGTTCCACTTCCACACCTTACCAGTAAAAAGGGGAATGCCAAACCTGCCTCCAAATCAAAAAATAGAAGCTCTGCAGCAGATAGCGGAATTAACAAAGATGAGAGCTGTGGAAAGAGTACCAATAACAGAACAGGGCAAAGGATTCTACTCCAGGCTCTTCCTAGTGCCAAGAAAAGAGAAAAGTTGGAGACCTATTCTCGACCTGTCCATCTTAAACACATACATCATTGTCCCAAAATTCAAAATGCTGACCATACAGCAACTTCTTCCCATGCTGGGCAAGGAGTGTTGGCTGGTAACTCTAGATCTCAAGGAGGCATACCTGCACGTCCCCATTCGACCAAATTGCAGAAGATACCTCAGATTTCTTGCAGGATCAGAGCATTATCAATTCTCAGCATTGCCCTTTGGCTTATCTACTGCGCCCAGAGTATTCACAAAATGCCTGGCATCAGTAATCGCTCACTGCAGAGTACAGGGAATCCAAATTTATCCATACCTGGACGACTGCCTGTTACAAGCAGACAACAAAAGCAAGCTGACAACAGATTTACAAAGGGTCATTTACTTGCTACAAGCCCTGGGATACACAGTCAATTTACAAAAGTCAAGGCTGATACCATCCCAAACAAGAACATTCTTGGCGAATTGGACACAGTAAAACAAATGGCATTCCTAACTGCAGAAAAACAAAGAGCTCCCTCTTTACTTCTTGGCATTAACAAAGCAGAACAAACTAACAGCAAGAAAAGTTCTGCAGGCCTTGGGCTTCATGGCATCATGCATAATCTTGGTCCCACATGCCAGACTGCATATGAGAAAGCTACAGTGGTACCTAAAGAATTTATGGTCTCAACACAGGCACAGCTTAGAAACAGAAATACCACTAATCCCATGCCTAAGACAGGAGTTCCTATGGTGGGCTCAAGCATGCCAGTCAAACCCAGGCTTACCCTTCCACACCTTTCGAGCAAGCCAAACCATCACAACGGACGCCTCAGACCTAGGATGGGGCGCACATGCTGGACAAATGCTTACAAGGATTGTGGACTCAGGACCAGCTGCACCTGCACATAAACCAAAAAGAAATGCTGGCAGTAAAACTGGCAATCCAAAAATTCAGACCATTCCTCAAAGAAGGCCATTTGATGATAAGGACAGACAACACCACAGTCATGTGGTACATCAACAAACAGGGAGGCACTCATTCATACCCCCTATGCAGAATGACTTTGGACCTTTGGAATCTGGCTCTCAGCTACAACATCCAGTTACAGGCAATATTTGTACCGGGAAAAGAGAACACCCTAGCAGACATGTTAAGCAGAACCACCTCGGATGCTCACGAATGGATGCTACACCCGGACATCTTCAAGGCCATCACAAAGAAATGGGGAATGCCACAAATAGATCTATTCGCTTCCCCACTCAATCACCAGCTCAAAAAATGCTGCACAAGGACATTCCACCCACTTGCATGGAAGGTGGACTCTCTATCCTTCAGCTGGAAAGGCCTGACAGCATATGCATTTCCACCTCTTCCCTTGATGCACAAGGTACTACTGAAAATCAAAGAGGAACGTCCAAGGATAATCCTGATAGCTCTGAACTGGCCAAGACAACACTGGTACCCATTGCTGAGGAGCATGTCTCGGGAGAAAATGTGGTCAATACCCCTGATGCCTTTGATGTTAACTCAGAACAACTACAACATCATGCATCCAAACCTAAAAACCTTGCAACTGACTGCCTGGAACATCACATAGCAGCAACTAACCCAGACCTTTCCCAAAGGGTTAAAGACATTATCCTTGAAGCCCGCAGACCTTCAACAAGAAGGAACTATGCAGGAAAATGGAAAAGGTTTGTCATTTGGAGTACTGAAAGAGGAAAAGATGTGTCGAACATAGATATTGCTAACATTCTGGAGTACTTGGCAGAGCTTCTACATACAGGCCTGTCCTATTCCTCCATCAAGATACATGCATCAGCTATTTCAGCAGAATACAGCTTTGATCCACCTGTCTTTTCACATCCTCTACTCAGGCAGTTCCTCAGAGGGATCAAGAATGTAAAACCTCCTAGGAAACCACCATTACCAGCATGGGACTTGAACTTTGTGCTAGAAAAGTTGACACTCCCTCCGTTTGAACCAGCAGCAACAGCAGATCTACAACACCTGTCATGGAAAACTGCTTTCCTACTGGCAATTACCTCAGCAAGGAGGATTTCGGAACTACAGGCCTTAATGGCAGTGCAACCCTTCCTAATCTTCCATCAAGATAGGGTGTCCATGAGAACTAATCCTACATTTATGCCTAAGGTGGTATCCAGAGTGTCTTTAAACCAGGCAATCCACCTACCTACCTTCTTTCCCAATCCACAAAATGGGGGAAAGAATGCTGCATACCTTGGATGTACATAGACAGTTACGCTACTACCTGGACAGAACCAAAAGTAACAGAAAAACTGACCAGCTTTTTGTAGCCTATGCAACAGGAAGGGAAGGAAAAGCAATTTCCAAACAGACAATCTCCAAATGGATAGGAAATTGCATAAGATTCTGTTACTCCTACCATGGAAAACCAATTCCACAGAACATAAGACCTCATTCTACAAGGGCTACAGCCACTACCACAGCTTTCTTACGAGGAGTGGCAACCAAGGACATTATTGAGGCGGCTACTTGGACCTCCATGCATACATTTGCCAAGCATTATAATTTACCTCTATACTCTAGATCCCGAGCAGGGTTTGCCACTGCTGTACTGCAAGGGATCCTAACTATACCATAATTTTTCTTCCTCCTCCCCTAGTTTGGCTATGGTATTCTACCCATTTGTTATGACTGCAGATGCATCCATGAAGGACATAGTACAGTTTTGTACCTACCATAAATGTAGATGTCCAAACTGGATAGCATCTGCAGTCAGGATTACCCTCCCTCCTTCCCCTCTGTGGTACTCCTAGGGTATTTACCCTCCTAATAGCTAGCTGGGGGGGGAGTCTCTTATGGTGTATTTGTTTGTATATATGTACATACATGCTTATTTTTGTGTTTGCCTTCTACTTTTTGGAAACATTGGCATTTATCCAAAATTTAGCCTTCCAAGAGGGCAACTGGCATCTGGGGCAAGAAACACTGAGGAAAATGGCGTCGGCTGATGCCTTTATACCCGAAGACCAGCAGAGATGACGTCGGGTGAAGTGCGACATCAGCCGAAGCCGGACCCAGACTTTGGAATCCGGCCGACCGAAGGGCTGCCTGACGACAGGACAACCCATTTGTTATGACTGCAGATGCTATCCAGTTCGGACATCTACATTTATGGTAGGTACAAAACTGTACTTTTCTGAAACATCTGAGGCCTGCCATTTTAAGTGTTCCCTCATAAGAGAAATGGTGTTCCTAAAGGAGAATTCTTCCCCTGGCAATTCAGGACTAACAGTGTCCTTCCTCCTCAGGGGTAATGAAGTCCTTGGGAGATTCAGTTTCGGAACAAGGAAGTGATTCATCAGAAGAGAACTCTTCTAAGGGCTGCACAGGTGTAGGGGCTGGTTGGGGCACCTGAGACTGGAGGGCTTGGAAGTCTCTGAAAAGATTTTGGGAAAAGGCTTGCTATCCAGGAACTGGTTCTGTTTCTCTGTGTTTTAATTTTTGCTTCCACTTAAGAGGAGTAGAAGGATGAGTTGATTTTGGAGCAGACACCTGGATGGTTGGAAAAGCAGGAGTAGGCCCCACCGATGCCACATGGTTCTCCCTCACCCTCAGGAGCTGATGGCTGATTAACCTCAGTGGACATGCTCTGTTTTTCCACCGAATATGCTTCCACCATGGTTCCCAGTTCTAGCTGTGAAACCGATGTCCGATGGGACCCTGGGCTAACCTCTGACTTGAGAGTCTCACCGGACTCCTGAGGTGCAGTATGGACGTCAGGCCTAACTTTTTTGGCTTTCTTCCGAGGTGTCTCCTCGGAGGTACCTACCCCACCCTGCATGCCTATCTCTGGTTTTCTAAGTAAAGCTTTAAGGCAGCCAGGCTGCTGCATAGCGTTTTAGGCACAAAAGACTTGCAGATATCACAAGATGTATGGTCGTGGCCTTCACCCAAACAAAATAAACACTGATCATGCGTGTCCTTATGTGGAATTTGTCTTCCACAAGCACACTTCCATTTTAAGCTGACATGTATGTTTGAAAAGCTAGAAGACCGGTAAGTAAAGAAAACACAAAAGGATACTTATATGTATAGGATGGCCAGAACAAACAAGTGAACTGATTCCCAGAGCTGGTGATCAGAGGTCTGTAGATCACTGCGGCAGAAAAGTTCTGAAGTGGGTACATGTAGATGTCACTTTTATAGCCGACATCAGTTTATGGCTCTGACATGCAGTGTCTCACATACCCCTGATTCTAAGTCTTTGGTATACTGGCCGGATGTCCAGTGCTGCAGGCAGCAACCTCCCTACAGTTATGAATACTTCAACATGAGAATGGAAGGACATCTATTCTTTTATTCAGTTCCTGCCCCCCCCCCCTACATACATTACCTCAGCACACATTTCATTTATAGCTGAACATCATGTTCATAATCAGTTCGGGAAGTTCCCCAATGCCCTGTCCAGATTTCCCCTACTAGTATAAATACCACCTCAGGGCTCCCCTGAAAAGAGGCTACCAGTCTAGTGGGACTAACCCAGTCAACAAAGGATAAATAAAATACAGGTAGTTATAGACATATTTTCAACATATGCTTGCTGATATATATATATATATATATATATATATATATATATATATATATATATATATATATATTTCCATGTCCCAGTTTCTTCAGTTCTGCCAAAAAAAGTATCCAGAATAATCTTCTTCTTTAAGTCTGTGTAACTCTGGTTTGTTCCATTCCCTTTTCATTTAAAGATAGGTTTACCAAGTGCATTGCCTCAATAATTAATGCAGAACTGCACACAAAAACATAAAAAATATACAGTATTTTCCGTTTTTGTCTGTTTCAAACATATAGGGTTGCTAGATCTGACGTCAGCACCAAATCTGAAGCTTGTTTGTTTCCAGTGCTCTTACTCCTCCCATACCCATAATTCCCAATACTCCAGCTTAGCAGCTTAGATCTTGGTTTTCACCTGACATAATTAGATGCGTCAGAGCAGCTCTTCACAACTTTATTGTATCCTTAACTTTAATACCCTTCCTCCTGAGAATTTTCTCTATATATGTAGAAATCTCTTCATTGTAGTGTAGATTTCTCTCTCTGTATGTATTTGATTATATGTATGTATATATATATATATATATATATATATATATATATATATATATATGGGTCTACTGCTTTTCATCGAATACCACGTATTTGAAAAAGAGCAGTAGACTGCTCAGTCACTTTCACAAACTCAACTTCTATGAATGGATCACACCACAGTGGAGGACAGCAGGAAAATGTGATATGTTTTCCACTGTGGTGCGGTAGTCACAGACCTTAGGGTTAGGGCGCGGGTCATGGTAAGGGGATAGCCCTACTAGCTATCCCCTTACCATGACCCGTGCCCTAACCCTATGGTCCATAACTACTGCACTAAACATCAGTACGTAGCCCATTCGCTGAAGCGGGTTTCAGGAAAGTGCACTTTTGATTAAGTGCACTTTTGCATAACCCAGGGTCTACTGGGTGAGTTCGAAGAAGTGTATTTTCAAACTTACACAGTAGACCCATATATATATATATATATATATATATATATATATATATATATATATATATATAGTTGGTAGATATTTTTATTACCTTCAGTATAGCTAGGATAGTGATTGCATGCATTTGTCTTCATAGTATTGTTTTTTCCAGGTCTTGTTTCTTGTCTTATCACAGACTTTGAAATGACCGAGTTTTTGGGCTTTAAAAAATGTGGAACCTGTACTCTTAAGTGCTTGTACTGCTTGGGTGCTGCCCATTTAAATGATGAATGTAAGACTTGTGATGCCTTCAGTGCAAAGGCTCTGCAGACCAGGACAGGTTAGTGTTGTAGGGGGCTCTTTCCTGCACAGACAGGGGCTACGCCTTCAGTTTCTTCTTTCCCGTCCAAAAAACAAGAGAAATCTAAAGGCAAAGAGAAGAGTCAAGAGAAAGAAAAGGAACCAGACAAAGAAGGGGAGAAAAGCAAAAGATTTCAACAGGAACACCAGATAAATTGCTTTCAAAAATGGCTTTCTGGAGTCCTCACCTTTACTCAGGCCTGACCCAAAATGTACAAGCAGATTGGAGCAAGAGTGTCAGTTCCAATCTCTTTCTCCAAGACCAAGGTATTCTCCAGAACCGGTTAGTCCTAGACAACACTCCTGTTCTCCAGGAGAAAAACTACTCCAGACTGTCATTGGTGACTTCATCTACTCTATCATTTTGGAATCTCATGGACAATGATGAGGAAATGTTTGAGGATGCAGATCCAGCTTGCATTTATCCTAGTACCGTCCCCTGGGAAGGGACTGAGTATAGACCACCATACCCCTCCATTCAAACCTCCCATACCAGTCCAATATTCAGAACCAGTGGTATTGGAACCAGCTAGACACTGGACACCTTTGTCAGCACTGGAGGTGCTAACCGCTTTGATGCCAACACCTTCCCAATTTCTGTCAACACTGATGCCACTGGATTGAGACAGTGAGTCGAAGCTTCAGCACCTGGTTCCAGGGGTGAGTTGCTAAAGATTTTTGGAACTTTATCTCCTTGGTTTCTTGGTCCTTTGGCTGTGGATAGCACGGGTCCTAGTTCATCTTCAAGGCTGTGAGTCTTTTTGTGTCATGTTCCTTTTCATCTTCAGACTGGAGGAAGTCCTTGGTACCAGTTGCTTCAGCCTTCAAAGTCTTTGAAAGGCTCTTGGCAGGTTCCAAGAATGAAGCATCTCCAACTGGGTCAGCTGGTCAGTTCCACCCAAGCCCTAGCAGGAGTCTGTTTCTTTTTCCTCTTCCACTTGCCAGACAGGGACAGTTGGTTCCAAGGGCTTCTGAGGATGTCTTCATCAGTTCCCAGTCTGACTTGGACCTTTTGTTACTCCGCCGAAGGTCATCACAGGAAATGTATGGGCATACAGAAGCACATAGACTTCTCTGTAGACTCTCTCAATGAAGACAGTGAGTTGGAGGGAGGGGAGGGTTCCCTTCAATCCCTCTCTGAAGACCTCAGCTTTGGCGATATCCTTGAATTGATGAAGCAAAGAGGGGGGGTGGTCATCCCAGGTTCTTAGAAGCTTTTGGTTCTGGCCCAACATCATCCTTTGTTGTACTGCTCGCTGATACCCTTATTGACTGTATGGCTCAGTGGGCATGGAAAGATTCTGATGTGGTGGAACCCATTCCTAAGAAAGTGGATTGTGTATTAGCTGCACCCAAGGACAGGAAGAATTGGAGCAAAGTTCCCCCCAGTGGATGCTGAGGTGGTAACAACAGACACAAGGAAAGAACTATCTAAAGGGAATTTCCCTGTTCATCCCCTAACAGAGAGTCAAGGGTGATGGACAGGTTTGGGAAGCAGGCCTATCTATCAGTGACTTTTGCTCTTAGATTGCTGTACTACTTGATTCATTTGACCAGATTCCAGAGAGAGAGAAAGACTTGACCAAAGAGATCTTCAAGTCTCTTGGGGGTAATGCCTGTGAATGTTCAGAAAACAGTGGAGTCCCAGCTTTCTACCCTACAGTCCTCATTAAACGTGGCCATGCTGTTGCTCTACAGTGCAGCAGATACCGGCAATGCCTTGCACCACCATGCCTGGATGCACCTATGTGATTTAAGTCATCTTTTGTTAATGCCGCTTATGATGATTCAACTCTTTTTGGACCTAAACTCAAAGACAAATGAACAAGGAGCCAACTGAGTGATAAGACTGTCTGCAGTGGGAGTCTGCTTTTCAGTCCTGCAATGATCCTTCTCCAGGAATCAAAGATCAGGGAAAAAGATGGGTTCCAGAAATCAGAGTTCTTACCCTGAGATGATTGACCTCCACGTGGCAGAGGGGGAGGTAATGCTAAGGGACAAGGCCCTAGAGGTAAAGGTGGACCACATAGCCAGGGCTTTAGTGGTCCTTTCACTGAGAAAGCCTATCAGTGCTCCTGCTATAATCTGGAGGCAGTTGGGGGCACCTATCTTTGCATCCACCAGCCTGGCACAATATAACTTCAGATTCTTGGTTGCTAAAGATAATTTACAGAGACTGTTCTTCCACAAAAAAAAGAAGAGTCCCCAATGTTCCACAGAGTCAGTAGAACTCAGAAGCCATAGAAGTTACAAAGCTGCTAGAAAAGAGTCATCCAACTAGTCCCCCAAGGCCAGTTAGAATCTGGAGTCTATTTGAGTTTTTTTTTTAAGTACTAAAAAATGTAGGAGACCTCAAATCTATTCTGGACCTCAGTCACCTAAACCAATTTGTGAAATGGACAAGATTCTGGATGGCTACAATTCAGTCCATTTCACTTCTGCTGAGGAAGGACAATTGGATGTGCTTCTTAGATCTCCAGGCTACCTATCATATCAAGATAGCAAAGCACTCCAGGAGATTACTCTACTTCTGGATGAGAGCCAATTATTCCAGTTTGGAGTCCTGCCTTTTGGTCTCACCACAGCCCCTCCTCCTAGCTATTTATAGATATCATGGCAGTGTTAGCAACACACGTGTCTGCTGGGGATCCAGGAGTTCTCATGTCTTGATGATTGGCACCTAATGGCTTCCTCCAGTCATCTACTGTTGTACCATCTGGACCTGGTGCTCCATTTGCTACTGGACTTGGGTAAAACCATGAATCTTCCAAAGTGCCATTGTCCACAACCCAGGAAATATAATTCAAAGGATGCCACCTGGACACTACCCATCAGATAGTCTACCTTCTCTAATTAAAAGTTTTCTCATTCTTGACTCATGGCCATGCAGCTACTACTCCATGCATCACCACCAGTGAGATTAGTACATCTTTTAGGTCTCATGGCCTCCACAATTCTGACAGTTCTTTTAGCCAGATACTATATGAGGGAACTGCAGTGGACGTCAGCAGGACAATGATCTCAGTCTGTTTATCCATTGCATTAAAGGTCTGAATTACACAAGTTTACAGACAACACATTACCTGGTGGATAATGCCCCCAACAGAAACCAAGGATTGCTAATTCTGCTCAGATTCACCAGTAATGGTGGTAACCACAGAAGCCTCCCTTCTGGGGGTGGGGCATTTTGAAGGGAGAAGAGTCCAAGGTTGTGAAGCTCAACCCCTAGAGGCCAATCTTCACACCAGTGTCTTGGAGTTGAAAGCACTCCTCCTAGTGTTGCAGGCATTCTAGGATCTCCTCCCCAAGGATGGGATCACCATGCTGATGGACAACATGGCAGTGATATAGTACATCAACAAATAGGAGAGAACCCATTCTTCTCCTTGTATCAGGAGGTTGAGAGTTTGGTAGTGGGCAATGTCTTCACACTGCTTTCTAGTAGCAACACGCATCCCAGGGTCTTAACATTGTGTTAGCAAACAAGTTCACCAGAAGTGTCCTGACACTTAATGAGTGGTCACCCAATCCAGCAGTGGCACATTTGAATTTCAGTTGCTGGGACAGGCCATGCTGTGACCTGTTTGCTTCCTATCTCAACAACAAATGCAGCTAGTATTTTGCCTTGATCCTGCCACAGGGTCAGTCGTAGAGGGATGCTCTGGTTCACAACTGGCCCCTGGATCTCCTGTATGCCTCTCCATCTTTGCTCCTAATGAACCAATTCATACAGAAAGCAAGGCAGTGCATGGCCAGGGTGATCCTTATTGCCCCAGTTTGGCCTCAGTAGACATGACTCCCCTACCTTTGGCTTCTATTAGTACATCTCCCATGGATGTTGGATTGCTATTCAAACTTAACTCACCTGTCCATACTGCCTCCACCAGATCAGAAGGCCATGAAGCTATCTGAATGGTACTGGCAATTCCAAATGTAGCCAGAGATGCCAAGCTTCCCCTTGTGGTAGTCTATATTCTTTGTTTCCTAGAAACTGGCCAGTAGAAAGATATACCAGAGCAAATGGAAGAGATTCTGCATTTGGGCTTTTTCTAAAGGACTTGACTCATTTTCATCTCCTATCCTGTCTGTACTAGAATTTTTATCCAGACTTTTTGATAAACGATCCAGCCTCTTCCACCATCAAGGTTCAGATGGCAGTTATTTCACATTTTCATATTGGATGCAAGGATACTTGTACAGCTTCACTGAAAATTGCTGAGGGCTTTTTTTATTATTTTATTTTTTGACATTTGTTTACCAGGAAGGTCCGACTGGACATGTAGTCCATTTTCAGCAGAGGCCCGGGGAAAAAAGCTCCACATTACAAACAAAAATAAACTTAACATTTTCCATAATAGAGTAGTGCAATAATATGACCGTGTACAGCTATAGTAATACACAGCAGTTGTACAAAACAGGCTCGACAAGAAGCAGGGCTTCACTCTTTCAGTACATCTGCTGCATACCTATCGGCTCCAGTTACCCTTCCAGGTTCCCTGGCCCCAAATGTACATGATGGGATGAAACACACTGCAGAATAATGGCTGGGTGAGCCAGAGTATGACAATAGAGGTAGGTACAAGTCCTTTAATACTGCCGTCATTCCCATAACTCTTTATGGTTTTCTAGATTCTTTTATTGCCATAGGTCCCCTGAATCAGTTCTACCCAGCCCCAGTAATAAATTTAGATGGGTCCCTGTTTTAAGTCCACACAGGGTTGAAATTTAGGCGCTTGACTCCCCAGATCTGCTATTGACGATGAAATCCCCTACCCAGACATACTGAGGAGCTCTCTGATGTGAATGCTAAGACCCCTATATCTGTTAACTCATGAATGACCCCCAAACACTACAACCACTTTTTCTGGACCATGTGTGCTAATTTCATTACCTGTGTTAAGGCTCCACAACTGGACTTGTCTGTTAGGATCCATGACTAATCTTACCAAATTCCTCAAAATTCTAAAGCTGACCCTTCTATAGAGATTCGAATTTGCCATGGAAGTTCACTGGGGGTGATTTAAGACCCTCCAACTCAAAACCTTTAGCACCATTTACAGAGTTGCCTGCTTGCAGCTGGAACACGTCTTTTTTGTTTTTCTTCATTATTAATAAACAAACAATTTCAACTGATAACGTCTTTAATGAAGCAGAAGGCAGCTGTGAATGAATAGCATGATGATTTCAATCTGCTTTGTAGCATATTAAAGATTAGTTTACCTTTATGTTATTGTGAGCATGCCAAATATTCTGAATATGCAGTTGTGCGTGGGGGTGCCAGTACACTGAATAGTCCTGGCTAGTACGCGTATTCATTCTGTTATGCACTGCTTGTGTAGCTTATCAAGCTGATCAGTAAGTAACTTTATTCAGTTCCACCCCAAGTGCATAGTCAGTAAGGAAACATTCTGTACCAATATTTATTGAACTTCTCCATACATGGCTGTACTAAGATGAGCTTTTCAGCTGGAAAAGGAGAAAGATTGTAGTAGGCTCTAGAATAAAGAGAGATGGAACAGAACATGAGATTGCCATTACTGATTAGATTAAAAGCAAGTGCAAATGAAAATGGAGGTGCAAAATAGGTAAGGATCTGCCTTGGGGTTACCCTGCAACCAAAAATGTTCTTCGTGTTTAACTGTTGCAGTCATCACACTGCAGGTAGCCCTCAGTCAGCCCAAATACCAGTGTCTTGAGACTTCTGCATCGGTTGCTGTCGCCTCTTCCATGTCAGGTCATCAGGGGTATAAAACCTGCAGTTGACGCCATTATATCAGTCTTTCTTGCCGAGAAGGAGCCCGAAGCAGAAGCAGTTCGCAAGTGTCGGTCGGCCGCTACCTGAAATTTTCATTTTTTTCGAGTTTCGGACCTGAAGTCTTCTAAAGCTAAGTACTCTGTTGGGGATTGTTTTTTCTTGCTCTAACCGATGTCAGAAAAAAATTAACAATTGTCTTGCCTGTGGAAGGCAAATACATCATAGAGATTTTCATTCTTACTGTGTCACCTGTTTAGGCCCAAACCATGCCATCACTCACTGTCAGTTTTGTGCCTTGTTTAACGCCCGAACCATTTGTCATCAGGCTATTTTTGTAGCTAAATTCTTTTGCTCTCATTCTCCGTATTCCGAAAGGGCTTCAGTAAGCCATCCGACTACTGATCTTCTGAAAAAGCACAAAGACAGAGACAGACCGCACAAGTCAAAAACTGCCGATGATGCTTCCGCTAAGCTAGTCGCCAGTCCGCTGGTACTCGGTGAGGTGCCTTTGCAGCCCTTGATGCTTGCTTCTACAGATTCACAGGCCTCTGCTGAGACCCATTCGGAGTCTGATATGCCGCAAGATGCTTTTTTGACTATGGAACCTGGGGATGTCTCTACCTTGGATGGGTCCGGAGCCGCTGTACAGGCACCGGCTTCTGAGGGTGTATTCCAACCTACCAATATTCATATTAAACTGACAACTTCATTTCCAACTAAAACTGCTTTCTCATGCCCAGAGTTCGCAGTGCGCCTAGAAAACAAACGTGCAAAGCACATGCTGAAGCTCCCATGCCATAAAAATGCTTAGAATGACTGAAGACCTTATTACTCTAATTAGGGGAAGCCAGCCTTCCCCTGCCAAAAGACAAAGAATTGAATTTCCTTCTGATTCTACAGACCAGGAGTCTGATGACTCTGACCCTTCTGATTGCCAGGACATACCCTTATCTACCTATGAGGACTCAGATGCAGAGGAATCCATTCCCTCTGCCTCCCTCCAGAGGATTTTTCTTTTGGTAAAACCTTGCATACCTTAAGAGAGCACTTCCGCTGGAATGCCAGGACTATCCTCAGTCCAAAAAGAGACTCAGGGAATTTTTAGATTTGCCTCAGCACAGGCCTCTAGCTATACCCACTTTCCTGGATATTGTAGATGATGACTTCTTGGAGTCCAGTCTTACTCCTGGCACCTTACCACCAGCTCCTAGAAAACCTGACAGGTACTACAGAGTACATGAGTCTCACAAATTTCTCTTTAGGAATCCTACTGCGGATCCAGACACCATTTCCCAGGGATCTAAAGGCATTAAGGCTACTACAGCCAAAAACCCTAACCCCTTCAAACAGGGATGCTAGAGCTTTAGACAGATGGGGTAAGAAGGTATATATCTCTGCAACTCTTGCCATCAGAGCTTTGAATTGCCAGTTTCACATGTTGAAGTACCAGCAACATATTATGTAACTAATTAAAAAAGTGTTACTTCCAGGTTGTGCAGAAAATATTTACAAGAGTTAATGCACTGTGCAAGCCAAGTTAGTAAACATACTTTGCAGTGTGGGTTTGATGTCTTATAAGCATCTTGCAGGGCTGCTGTCACTGAGTCTGTACTGAGAAGGTATACTTGGCTAAAGGAACAAGTCTTGCCTGATCATGTCAAAGCAAAATTACTAGATGCTCCATTAAATCAGGAGCGTTTGGCACAAAAGCAAAAGTTGTTCTTATAAAGATGGAAGAAAAAACTAAATCAATGCAAACCGTCAAAGATTTTTTACAGGTGCAGCCACCTAGATTCAGTAGGCATTTACTTTCAAAAAACTGGTCCTTTCCAGTCCCTCTCAGGCCTTCTCGGTCCAAACCCAGGGGAAACAGACCACCAAGATTACAATGTCAGTGTATGCAGAGATCTGAACAATGGAGTATTTCCACCTCAAAACCAGAGAGTGGTAGGCCACCCCCATATGGAAAAAGTTCACAATGACTTTCCAATTATCCTTCCCCGCCATGCCCAAGTACTTGCTCCCCTAGGAGGAAAACTCCCCCTTCATGCAAAAAACTGGATGTCCATTACTCAGGACCAATGGGTTCTAAACATTGTATCTCAGGGATACCAATTCTACTTCCACTCACTACCATCTCCAATCGGGTTGCCAGACCTTCCTCCAAACCAGTGGGCAGATGAGCAAAAGCAAGTACTTTCCCTTTTCCATATCAGGGCTATTCAACCTGTTCCAGTAGTAGAGGGGACAGGGTTTCTACTCCAGACTGTTCCTGGTGCCCAGAAAAGAGGGCTCTCGGTGCCCTATCTGGGATCTATTTATTCTCAACACCTTTCTGGTGGTCCCAAAATTCAAAATGCTTACACTGCAACAGCTTCTTCCTATGCTAGCCAATGATGCCTGGTTAGTCACCCTAGACTTAAAAGAAGCTTAACTGCACATCCCCATAAAAGAGTCTTGCAGGAAATATCTACGTTTCAGGGCAGGCTCTATGCACTATCAGTTCTCTGCACTTCCCTTTAGTTTATCTACTACGCCCAGAGTATTCACAAAATGCCTGGCTCCAGCCATTGCATACTGCAGGCAGAGAAATATTCAAATCTACCCATACTTGGACGATTGCTTGATTCAGGCAGACAGTCAGGAATTGCTACTTCAGCACCTGGCATTTGTAAAAGGACTTCCAATTTCACTGGGCTACACAATCAACGAAAAGAAACCACAACTGGTGCCCAGCTGACAAATTGTATTCCTGGGTGTAAGCTTGAACACAGCTTCCCAGATGGCATTCCTCACTCCAGAAAAGCAAGTCCATTTGACAAACTTTTTCAAACTAATGGCCAACAAAACCCAGCTTTCTGCAAGGAAAATACTGCAAGCCCCTAGGGTTCATGGCCTCATGCATTCTGCTAATTCCATATGCAAGACTGCATATGGAGAAACTTCAGTAGTGCTTAAAAAATCTCTGGTGTCAACATTCTCAGGACCTGGAAACAGTGATTACTATCATAGCTTGTCTAAGGGCAGAGTTCCTTTGGTGGGCAGAAGCATGCAACCACAACAAGGGACTTCCTTTCACTCAACCCCTCGCCGCCCAAACCCTGACAACAGATGCATCAGACTATGCATGGGGGCTCACATGGCAGGCAAATGCATTCAAGGCAAATGGAGCCCAGATCAAATTCCCCTGCATATCAATCAAAAAGAGATGCTAGCTGTACAGGATGCTCTGACAGTCTTCAAATACCTTATCCTTCCAGGACAGCTCCTGATAGACAGACACCACCACAGTTATGGGGTACATAAACAAGCAGGGAGGAACTCATTCTTTCCCACTCTGCAGGTTAGCCATGGCTCTGTGAAACACAGCCTTGAGCATCCAAGTGCACCTACAAGGTCAATTCCTGCCAGGCAAGCAAAATTCACTGGCAGACTTAAGTAGAAATCTACTGGACCCTCATGAGTGGAAACTAGACCCCAGCTCATTCAAACTTGTAACCCAGAGGTGGACCTTTTTGCCTCCCCCAAAACCACCAATTGAGCATATTTTGCACCAAGAACCCTCACAGCAGAGCCTGGAAGGTGGACACCTATCCTTTACATGGGAAAACCTCTCAATTTATGCCTTTCCTCCTCTGCCCCTCCACTCAAGAGTACTACTTAAGATCAAACAGGACAGACCACGGGCAATCCTTGTTGCACCAGACTGGCCATGCCATTACTGGTACCCACTCCTACGCAGTCTGACAGCAGTGCCACCCTGTCGCCTACATCACACACCTTCCCTGCTGTCTCCACAAGAGGGACAGATTTTACATCCACCGCTGCAAACCCTAAACCTTGCAGCCTGGCTTATTCCCTAAATGCACCACCAGCATCCCTCAGCAAACAGGTGCTGGACATCATCCTTGAGGCCAGAAGGCCTAGTACTAGGAAATCCTATGATGAAAAGTGGAAAAGCTGTTGTTCTTGGAGTCTGTCTCAAGGAAGGGACACAGCTGTGCCCAGCTTACCTCAAATCCTTGATTATCTAGCAGAGCTGCTCCACAGAGCCCCCTATCCTTCTCATCCATTAAGATTCATGTCTCTGCCATCTCAGCTCACTATAATACTGAGCCTCCTCTCTTTCCTCACCCTGTCATCAAACAGTTCCTGAGAGGAGCTAACAATTTAAGGCCCCCTAGGAGAGCTCCCACCCCGACCTGGGACCTTAACTTTGTACTGAAGAAGCTCACACTTCCCCCTTTGAACCTGCTGCTTCAGCAGAGTTAAAATTCCTCTCTTGGAAAACAGCCTTACTTCTAGCTATTATTTCAGCAAGAAGAGTGTCTGAGTTACAGGCACTAATTTGGCGGTGGAGCCCTTCATTATTTTCCATGCTGACAGGGTTTCCCTCAGACTAACCCTTCCTTTATGCCCAAGGTGGTATCTAGTGTTGCTCTAAACCAGTCCATCCATTTGCCAACCTTTTTCCCTAATCCTCAGAATAAAGGGGAAAGGATCCTGCACTCCTTGGATGTGCACAGACAGCTTAGGTTCTACCTTGACAGGACTAAGCCTTTCAGAAAATCTGACCAGCTGCTTGTCCGCTTTGCTAGAGGGGCAGAGGGCAAGGCCATTTCAAAGCAAACCATTTCCAAATGGATAGCACACTGCATCCATTTCTGCTACACGCACCATGGAAAACCTACCCCTCTGGGGATCAGCACTCCTTCCACTAGAGCTACTTCAACCTCTACAGCATTTCTCAGGGGAGTCCCTACCAGGGACATCCTGGAAGCTGCAACCTGGAGTTCTGTACACACCTTCACCAAGCATTACCACTTGCCTATCTTTTCTAAATCCAGAGCTGGATTTGCTACAGCAGTCTTACAAGACCTGCTACCCAACCCTAACACCTCTTGATTGCCTCCACCCTTCTTCAGCTTTGGGAATCAAGCCAAGTGTGATGACTGCAACAGTGAAACTCGAAGAACATAGTACAGTTGTGTACACTTACCATAAATGTAGATGTTCGAGTGTATTCACTGTTGCAGTCCTGGTTTCCTTCCCTTCATCCCCCTGATTTTTTATATCCTTTCTATCTATCCTCTTTATGGCCATATTTTACGGCAGAGGTATTTACTTTTTACTGGAGGTGTTCCACACCAAGTAATAGCTTCCTATTTTGGGGGCTCCTAACATCTGTTGCAAGAAAAACTGATGTAATGGCATCGGATGCATGTTTTATACCCCTGACGACCTGACATCATTGAAGAGGCGACAGCAACCGATGCAGAAATCCCAAGACTCTGGTATTTGGGCCGACTGAGGGCTACCTGCAGGCAGATAACCCAAGTGTGATGACTGCAACAGTAAATACACTCGGAACATCTACATTTATGGTTAAGTGTACACAACTGTACTATCTTGTCAGAAGTCTGTTTACATAACAGCCCCCCCCAAAAAAGGAGGTTATAGTGGGAAAAGTGGATCACGAAGTATGAGGATGAGGTTTTGCTGATGGAAGTGAGAGAAGGGGGGTATTGGTGCAAAGTATCCCGGGAATTTGACAGGGTTACCCTCGATGAAAAGGACAGATGTAGATGCTGTACATGTGTCTCTAAATGTAACTGTTAGGTCCTCGGATAAAAATTTGTGACCCAAAATCACCAGCCCTTGCTAGTATTACATTATTTGAAGGGTATTTGTAAATTCAGGTGCAATTACCGCAAAATGGTAACCTGTACAGTGAGTAGTTTGTCACCTTTGTTCTTAGGTTCATAGGTATTAGGCTATCTGCCTTCTAAGCCATTTTAAGCCTAGATAATATTCTTTTCAGGAGTGAGAACTGAACCCTGTACCTTGTATCTGTGAGATAAACATTTTAACCATTATACCAATTCACCCCCATATGATAGTGCTTTAGCTATACACTGTCCTTCCATGCATATGCATCAGTTTACACACAGCCAACCCAGTGAAATCAAAGTAGACATTTCCAGCAGTAAGCTAACTGCCAAACCCAGATTTGAAAATGAAAAAACAGCAGCACTAATCTCCACAGCCCCACTTAGTAGAGGTCTGTGCCCTCTCTTCCCCTCTAGTTGAACATTGAACCACTAAATGTCCTTTTGTTCCTATGTTGCAGTATTCTAGTAGTGGGATTTCCTGCCCTCAGGTGACTCGTACATCAGCTGCTATACAAAAGCTTCAGCTTGGCTGTTGCAGCATGCGTGGGACGTCAAACGTAAGACTATAAACCAGGGGCCTTAAATGTGACATCTGCACGCACAATCCTCAGAACCTTTCAGCTGCAGACAACTTAGGCATCATACAATTGCTCCTTCACAGATGTTGCATCATTAAAGCTAATTAACCCATTGGATTTCTATTTTTTCTTGTTTTGTTAATTGTTATTGCTTATTCTTGGTTGTTGTAGCCTTTAGCTGATGTCAGGTAAAAAGGGAAAGTACCAATGCAGGCACCAGATACCCCATAAAGATGCCCATGATAGATGTGTTTTTTGCTTAGGCCGGGAGCACGACCATTCCTCCTGCTCAATTTGCCAATCATTTGTGCAGAAGACCTTGCGCAGCTGTCTGGCTGCTTTAAAGCTTTACCTATAACACCAGTGCCTAAAATGGCTAGCTCTTAGAATGGATGCCGTCTTGGAGGGTGAGCACTAACCTCCACGAAAGAAGGCCAAAATTCCTAGGCCTTCCTCACCCGCCGCTCCTCTTCCTGATGCCTTGTCAACTGCCGATCTAGGAGTTGAGGAGCACTTGACGATTCCGTCAACTTCGGCAACCCTTGAGGAAGCTGTTGCACAGTTGACAGGCACATCCTCGGAGCTTGCCCAGACACTGACTCCTGTCAATGTCAAGGGGGAACCAGATTCTATGGTACCTCCAACCAGGATCCAGCCTTTGGAAATGTCTTCAAAGTTGGATGCCAAACTGGTTCCTACCTCCACCCTAGCCAAAAAGAAACAAAAAAACAAACATACCTCCTCTTCACCAGAAACCTTTCCAGATTGGCAGGCTTTCACTTCCTCACTTATGCAGGCCTTCATGGCCCTTAGGCCTTCAGCCTCAGCCCCCTCTACTCTGCCTTTATTGAGCCCTAGGCCTGCTTCTGCCTCTTCCCCCCAATCCATGAACTCTCAGGTTAGGGAAGAAGAGCACGATTCTTCCTTTCCTTCCTCAGAGGACTCCATTTCATACACATCTCAGATTGCTTCTCCCCAGGAGTATTACTCCCCTGATGAAGAATCTGTGGAAGGAGATTCTCATCCTGAGGATATTACCTTTGGTAAGACCCATCACCAAGATGAAAGATTACTTCAAATGGGATACTTCCCAAAAGACGGACACCCAAAAAGAGGTACTTTGAGCTGTTTCAAGTGGAATCATCCTCCCCCTCAATAGTCCCTCCAGTGCTTCCTGCTTACTTGGATGCCTTTAATTCAGCTTCTAACACCCCAGAGTCCTACCCTCCAGCCCCCAAGTGCCCTGACCGCTTCTATAAAGTGCCACCAGAGGAGCAAAAATTCCTAGTTAAATCTCCCTTGGCAGACCCAGCTATTATTGCCACTGCTACTGATAAACAGTCTAGACTGCTGCCTTCCACCTCTAGGATGGGGAAGAAAGTGTAAACATCCTCCACTTTGGCATTCATAGCCATAAATTACCAGACCCACATGACTAAATATGCTCTAGATTTAGTGTCTCCGGCCTCCTCCAGGCTGGCTTCTATGCCTGACAGTCCCATTAAGGTGGACATGACCTCCAAACCATGACCTCCAAACTGTCCTTGGCTCAGCAAGTAGCCAGACACTCAATCAGATGCAGCTATGATGCTGCAGAAGTATAGGAGATACTCCTGGCAAAGACTCCAGAATTTACCTGAGGACTTCAAGTCCAAAATCTTGGATGCCCCCCAGGATCCCAACTTCCTCTCTGGAAAACAATCTGCAAATCGCTTCAAAAATTCTGCAGGAAAATAATAAAGAACTACAGGACATCAAGCATCTGCTGGAGTCCCCCATTCCCAAATATTACAGGAACTACCCTGCTAAAACCACTTTTGTAAGGTGCATCCCCCCTCAGGCAGCTGCCTCCTCTTCCAGGTCTAGAAGAGGGTCAAGAAGACCTGCTTTGTCCAGACCTAATGTACCACCTCCTCAACCCAGGCAATCCTTTCAGGATAGAGGAGGTCCCAACAATGCCTGACTGCCTGGCCCATCTCCCACTCTCTGCATGCCTTCCACACTGTCTCCCCCTCTGGAAAGCCATCACCACAGATCAATGGGTCTTATCCATTATCCAAAAAGGGTACTTCCTATCCTGGAAAGAAAAACCACCTAGGAGAAGTATTCCTTTTCCCCAAAAAAGCAAATTAATCTTCTACCACAATTCTTGTCAGAACTTCTAAATCTAGGCACCATAGAACCTGTCCCCTCAGGACAGGAAGGAAAGGGATTCTACTCTCGTCTCTTCCTGGTCCCCAGAAAAGATGGTCCCTGGAGACCCATTTTAGCTCTCCTTTCTAAACCTACACATTCATGTACCCTCTTTCAAAATGCTGTCACTACCCACTCTGCTGCCTCTTATTCCACCCAGGGCATTTATGGCCACCCTAGACCTAAAAGAAGCCTACCTTCACATACCTATTAGGACTTCCCACAGACAGTTTCTGTTTCTCTGGACCATTCTCTCCTTTCCAGTTTACTGCCTTGCCCTTTGGTTTATCCACTGCCCCCCCCCCCAAGTCTTTACAAGTGCCTAGCCCCAGCCATTGCCTTCTGCAGAACACAGGTAATCCAGATTTACCCTTATCTGGACGACATCTTAATACTAGCAGAATCCAGAGACACCCTCTCAAGACATCGGCTCTTCACCATGTCCCTTTTGCAAAATTTAGGGTTTACCATCAACCTCCCAAAGTTCTCCTTGAACCTAGGCCAGGACAAGATTTTCCTAGGCTGCAGAATCAGGATGGACAAAATGAGGGCCTTTCTCCCACAGGACAAGGTTCTATCCCTAACCTCAGACTTCCAGGAAACCCTTCAACCCCAGAAGGTGACAGCAAGGCAATTCCTGTGTCTCCTGGGCTTAATGGCATCAAGCATCCCCATGCTACCACTGGCCAGAATGCATATGCGCAAGCTACAGTGGTACCTCAAAAACATTTGGTCCCAACACCTTCATCCCTTAGAAGAGGATAATCCCCTCCTTCTGTCTGAAGAAAGAAATCAGCTAGTGGATCCAGCAAGTCCATCTAAACCCAGGAATTCCATTGCAACCAACCACCCCAAACCAAACAATGCATACAGATGCCTCAGATTCAGGTTGGGGTGCAACTCTGGCATCCTACAGGGTCCAGGAAAACTGGGACCCTTCTCTACAGAGCAAGCACATCAATATCAAGGAAATGACAGTGGTCTTCCTAACCTTAAAGACCTTTATTACCCTTCTGGTCCCAGGGGTGCTCTGGATAGTGACCGACAACACCACGGTTATGTGGTATCTCAACAAACAGGGAGGAACAAAGGCCTACCAGCTGTGCAGGCTGACCCTGTTGATATGGGACGTAGCCTCTTGCCACAACCTGGTCCTGCAGGTGACCTACACCCCCCTCGCAGGACAACAAACTAGCAGACCTTCTAAGCAGGACCTCCTCACCACAGCACAAATGAATGCTAGACAGAGGGGGTCTTCCTAGACATAGTTCACTGGTGGGGTACTCCACAAATAGACCTGTTTACCTCCCCCCAGAACAGGCACCTGCAGACATTCTGCTCAGACACACTCCCCTCTAGCATGGAGAGTGGACACTTTCAGCATCTCTTGGGAGGGGAAGTTTCTTTATGACCCCCCCCCCCAATGATTCAGAAAGTCCTCCTGAAAATACAGAAGGACAAACCAAAAATCTTGTTAGTAACACACTACTGGCCAAGGCAGCACTGGTTCCCCCTACTTTTCAATCTAGCCAAGGGCAATCACTACAAGTTACCCTACAAGGTGGACCTACTGACACAAGACAAAAAGACCTCTCCTTCATCCACACTTGCAGATGTTATCCCTGACTTTGTGGGTGATAAACTTTTGATCCCCTTCAGACACCACTACTCAGAGGATATGTTTTCAGTCCTGAGGGAGGCAAGGAAACATACCACCAGAAATGTTTTTCCTAGCTAATTGGGAAGGATTTACTAAGTGGTGTCTGGACAAGGGAAGGGAACCTTTGGCAGATGCCCCCTTTGTTCTTACTTATGTGTGTCAACTCATTAAAAACGGACTTTCATACTTTTCAGTGAAAATTCACCTCTCCACCATATCAGCCTGCTTGCCCCTGGATCCTCCCTTGCTAGCCAGGCTCGACATAAAGCTCATCCTTAAAGGGGTCTTACACATGAGACCCCCAAAGAAACCTATCTCTCCTTTCTGGGACCTCAATTACATCCTGGAAAAACTAACCCAGCACTCTTTTGAACCAGCTGGATCTTCTTCCTTACAGATGTGTACTTGGAAAACCGTCCTGCTGGTGGCTATCACTTTAGCCAAAAGGGTCTCAGAGTTGCAGACCTTAATGGCCTGCCCTCCCTATACCACGTTCCACAAAGACAGAGTCACCCTGTGAACCAAACCCTCCTCTATGCCTAAGGTGTTGAATGACATCTCTAAACCAATCTGTACACTTACCCACTTTCTTTCTCTCCCCCTCCCCCCCACTAATGAAGGGGAAAGGATACTGCACTCCTTGGATGTGCACAGGTAACTTAGATTCTACCTGGACAAAACCAGAACCATTAGGAAATCTAAGCAACTCTTTGTCTCCTTTCACCCCAGAGCCCTGGGCAAGGCAGTCTCCAAACAAACCATTGCGTGCTGGATCAGTAAAACTATTTGTCTCTGTTACACTCACCATGGAAAAGATCCTCCAGTGGGAGTATATATTTATTTATTTTCACATTGTTTGCCAGGATGGTCCATTGGGCCATGAGGAGCCCATTTTTAATGGAGTCTTGGGGAGAAAAGCTCCAGAGAAGTACAAAATACACATAGCAATAAGACAAATATAATATACGTAGAAATACAAGATGTTGTAACAGGTTGCAATAACAATAAAAATTACATTTCTTATAAAATATGATTGTTCCAACAGTTATTGTTAGGAGTTATGAGACTGTAGGTGGCTCTTTAGCAAATATATTAGCTTGTGGAGAGTAACTGTGGTTGGGAAAGCTATGTAGGATGGGAGCATGAGCATTACCACTGTGAGTTTAGATGGGAGTGGAGTAAAGTTTTGAAAGCAGAGAGTTTGCTAGTGTTACAGATGTGTGGCCGAAGTGAATTCCAATGGCGTGCTACAGAGAAGGATAGAAGATGATTGCCTGGTGGATCGACAGGTTTATGTAGCTCAATGAGATTTTGAAAGTTGAATCTTAGACATCTGTTTGGTTGATGTATTTGGAAGGTAGAGGCAAGGGAAGGGCAGAAAGAGGGGTTAAAAATAAGTTTGTGTGCTTGGATCAGTTGAGTGTAGATGAGGTAACTGGGTAGCTCAAGCCAGTTCAGTTGATGTTGGGATTTACAGTGGTGGGTAGAGGATCTGTGGCCTGTAGCAAATTTAGAAATTATGTAGTAGCAGGAGGAGAGTTTTGACTTGAGGGAGGATTGAAGATTAGTAAGGATAGAGGCACCATATAAGAGGGAAGGGATGAGGTAAGTAGTATCAAGAGTGATCCTGGTGGCAGGAGAGATGAAGCGGTAATGGTGGTAGAGCATGCCAAGTTTCTTGTGTTTTTTTTTTTTTTTTTTGATGTTTACTTATAGATGGTTATCAAACTTCAGTTGGTCATCAATGAGGACTCCTCATAGTTTTGCAGTGGGGGATATTTCGAGAAGTGTGTCATTTAGGCTGGTGCTAGAGAAAGAATCTTTATCTAGGATGGTGGTTTTAGAAGGGGTGAATATCATTAATTTGGTCTTGGATGCATTGAGTTCCAGGTGCTTGTCAAGCATCCATTGTTCAGTAGAAGAGAAGGCATCCTGAGTTAATTTTGCTAATGAATAGGCAGGTGTGGCAGAGCAGATAATTGTAGAGTTGTCTGTGTATAGGATGAGTTTAGCATTAAGGATGGCAAGATAGAAGTCATTTATAAAAATATTGAATAGGAGGGGTCCTAGAATAGAATCTTGGGGCACGCCTGTGTAATTAGGAAAGGTGAAATGGTTTTATTCCACTTGACCGCTTGTCTGTTAGGTAACTGGTGAACCAGTTGATAGAGTGGGAAAGATTTAGTTTGGAGAGTTTAGTAAGGAGAAGGTTGTGAGAGATGGTGTCAAAGGCCTTAGAAAGGTCTAAGAGCAGGGTGGACACAATGTGATTGGAGTCACTGGCCTTGACAGTTTCTAGAAAGGAGAGAAGAGCAGTGGTGGTGCTATGGCTGGGTCAGAAACTGTGCCGAGTACAAGTAAGAAGGTTATTTCTTAAGAGAGAAAAAAGTTGCAGGTGAATACATTTTTCAAGAAGTTTAGAAATAGGGGATAAGATAGCAATAGGTTGGAAGTTAAAGATGTTGTTATTGTTGTCCCCTTTATGAGGAGGGATACTAAAGGCTTTTTTCCAGAGTTGGGGGACATGACATTCAGAAATGGATTGATTTATTAGTATGCAGATAGGGAGGGCAATGGCTTCTGCTGCTATTTTTAGGAAGTAGAAGGGTATGTCATCTGGGGGCATTAGGACAAGGTTTCGGTTTTAGAAGCAGTTTTTTTATAGTAGAGACAGGAATGGGGTTATGGAAAATTGAGGAGGTTGGGAGCTGTAGTTGACAGGTGAAAGGGATGTGTGGGGGTTGATGTGGGGAAGCTGGGTTATTAGTGAAGGATGGTGTTAGTTTGGCTATGGAGTCTATAAAGAAAGAGTTACATTGGAAAGCTAGTTCCAAATGGGGAGGCATTTGGGTCAGGGCAGGAGTTCTCTTTTTTACTTGGGTTGAAGAGAGAGGAGATTCCATCCCAGAATTTTTTTAGGATTAGATTTATGGTTGGTTTGGAGTGTGGAAAAATAGGTTTTGTGATATGAGGTTATACGTTTCTTTACTTTGTTATGGAGTGTTTTGTATTCATTAAGGTTAGATGTGGTTTTGGTTTTATGGTAGTGTTTCCAAGCTTTATCATGGAACTTCATGCAGAGTAGGATGTTCTCTTTTAGCCATGAGACGGAATTGTTTTTTGTGCATTTTGTTTTCCAGGGTGCAAAGGAGTCAAGCAAATTTAAGAAAGTTGTATTAAAGTAGGTAACAGTGTTGTCTAGGGGTAGTGTTTTTAGTGCTTTTGAGGATTCATTGGGGTGAAAAATTCTTTAAGTACCGAGAAGAGGTATACGTATGGGTTAGCTTTGGGGGGAGGGAATACAGGGTCTAAATCACAACATCGAGCTTACAAAAGTTTGATCATTGTAATATCGAACTGTTATGTTCGAATGCAACAAAACTGAAAGCGCAGAACAGCGATTTTTTCCCCGGGGAAAAAAATGCTATTCTGTGATAAAAAAACAAAAACTTAACCTTAAACTTAAACTGAAGTGGGAGGCTTCGCCAGCCACACCCCCAATGTGAGAGGCTGGGCCCTCCTCAACCCCCCCTACTTAAATATACCAGTTCTGAGATCGCACCACAGTGGAGGAAATAGCAAAACCCCGAAAACAGCCCACCATTTTTTTCCCTGGGAAAAAAAGTTGATGTGCCGTGGCTTCACTATTTTACACTTTAGGGTTTGATATTACAATGTTCAAACTTGTTTCAGTTTGAAGTTGTAATATAGACCTGGGAATATGATGGGCAAAATTGGGAATGTAGTCATCTAGTGGGTCGGAAAAGGTACCACTATTACTTATGTAGTGGGGATGTGAAACTAGAATCCAGTCTAGGATACTTCCAGAGAGGAAGTCTTTGGATGGCCTGGCTGTTGAGGAAATCAGTTGAGTGGAGTTGTAAAGATTTATATTTAGAGAGTTGGTTGGTGATTGAACTATGGCCCAGTTAATGTTGACATCACCCAGGATTATAGTTTCGTTGGTAATGTTGGTAGAGAACCAGGAGAGAATGTCTTCAAGAATTGAGACATTGTCTCCTGGGGGGATATAAAGGGTGACAATACAGATAGATTTGTGCTTACTTATCTGCAGAAGGACTGGGAGTAATTCAGCGTTACCAAATTTGGGAATAAGTTTGGATTAGGGGGTAACTAGGAGGGATGAGGTGTAGAGGAGAGCAACACCTACCCCTTTTTTGTGTGTTCAGTCATTTCTAATAACGCGGTAGTTGGGTGGTATTAATTCTGAGTCTTTTATATGGGGCTTCAGCCAAGTTTCAGAGATGGAGAGAATATCTGGTTGATTATGGATAAGCCAGGCATGGAGGTTGGGGATTTTATTACAAATGCTCTGGGTATTTACAGCTGTGAAATGGAGGGACTTACTGGGTGAGTGGCATGAGTGAGATGGGGAGTTTTGATTGTTTGGGGGGATGGCCCGGGGTTTGGGTGTATGCCTCCAGAGAGAAGGAGAGAGAGAAGTTGATGAATATGGGAGAGGAGGTAATTAAGTTGCTTAGTATTAAGTTTGTGGGTAGTAGGTTTTCTTGAGGTAGAGCTGGTATAGAAGGGTGTGGTGTTTCTATGGTTAGATAAAAGTTTATAGGGGAAGAGGAAAGTATTGTTCATGGAGTAGAGACTGGGAGAAATGCAGATCAATGAGTGTGTCTGTTGTGTAAGGACTGAGGAAATAAAATGGGATGGGGAGAGTGATTAGCATAGAGAGGTTTAGTGAGGTAAGTTATGAAGGACAAGGTTATGAAACCTAATATTAGAGTTAGAAATATTATAGGTTTTGGTAGACATGGTGTTTATTTTAGATATTTAGTTGAAGGTAGACTTAGATTGTAAAGGCAATAGGGGTGAGTTATGTGTGAGACGTAGGATTTAGTGGTGAGAAGGGGAAATTAAGTGTATGTGATGGTGTGGAAGAGGTAGATTGAGTATGGGTGGGATTGGGTAAGCTGTTTACGTATGGGATAAAGTGGGTATGGTATGGGAGGAAGTGGGAGTGGTAGGTCAAGTATAAGAGTACAGGTGCTGTGGTGGATGGGATTTGGGGGTAGGGTAGGGGAGCGGAATGAGCCCACGGGCGAACGGAGTGGGCAGAACCAAGATGGGGAAATGAGGAGAAGCAGGCAAAACCAATCAGTGACACAGTCCCTTACTTTCACACTGAGCTACTGGAGTCCACAGGTAAGTGTATGTTATGATTTAGCTGTGGTCAGGAGCTCAGAAAAGGGATAACTCCCTGACGTTAGCAAAGTCTACAAAACCAGTTGCCAGACAAACATTAAAAGACAAATTACTGAGAGCTCAAGAGCTGTTAAGATAAATTATGGGGCTTATACTGCCACCTAGTGGTGTTTCTAAAGCAATGCAGTTGCTTCACAATGCAAAAGATGAGAGCGGGGTTTAAAAAGTATGGCAGTAGTAGCCAGCTGGTGTGCACACCGTGGTGAAATTCTAACATACAGTTATACAC
Organism: Protopterus annectens; assembly: GCF_019279795.1. Lineage (NCBI taxonomy): Eukaryota > Metazoa > Chordata > Ceratodontiformes > Protopteridae > Protopterus > Protopterus annectens. The sequence goes on along the minus strand of NC_056743.1, from coordinate 590,977,971 downwards.
TGAATAGTCTGTTTTGAGTTTTAAAACAAATAAAATCACCTACACACTAAAGTTAGTTGTTTAAAACAAGTATGCAGGAGTAGTGTCCATCCAGGCAATTCTTCCTTAAGGGACTTTGTATTGCAAGGTAGTTTCCATGACGTTGGGGGAGACGCCCAAATAAAAAAGGGCTTAGTAGGCTGGAATGCAAACACACAGAAACAGAATTTAGTAATGGGACGATAGAACAAAGAAAACACTATTACAAAGCCTTTCTAAGTATCAGTCAACTACAGACAGAATATATTGAGTTCTAAGGGGAAAGAAGGTAACAAAGTTCAGAAAGGAGATATTAAACTGCGTTCATGGTATGCTGGGGTTTACAAGGGAAAGAAGGTAACAGAAGGTTTGGAAAGGAGGGAACGGAAGCAGTTTACTGAGAGAACAAGCAAGAAAATAGAGTGGTACTATCTTGTAGAATTGGTACCAGACACGAGTGCCTTAAAAATATAAGCAGTTACAGGAGCAAGAGCCAAAAGCAGCAGAATAATAACGGCAATTACATACCCGTATTAATATACAACTATAATGCGCACATTATACACACACACAAGTATAATAAATTAAAGAATAAACTATATATACTTATATATATTATGTATATATGTATGTATGTATATATATATATATATATATATATATATATATATATATATATATATACACACACTCACACACACACACGCACATACAAGCCCCACAGTTGCACAAACATTGGGAAAATGAAAAAGACCATAAACAGTGCCATCACTGCTGGTGCACGGATAAAATTAATTTTAACAGTGGTTTGCTGTGTTGAAAAACATTTGGCGATTAAATACCTGATGAGTTTAAACAGACAAGTTGAATGCTCACCCTTTTAGAGCTCACTAGTAAGTTAGCATTTAAAAGTTGCTACAGAAGAATAATTACCAGGATTAAGACTTTGTATTCTGAAAGTCAACATATAACTTTATTATCTCTGCTCCTAAAATAACCTAAGTATAATTCGTACCTGAACACCCAGATTTTGTGTACAAAAACACTCTTACTAGAACATCTCAAACATTTTCAAAGATATAGCCATCTTTACCTAGATTCTCTGATTAGGCTTTTGTGGCCATTAGAATATGAGATGTTACCAATTTGCATTATATTTGGATACCATTAAGGGTGGATATATGATTTCTTTTCAGTTGGAAAAAGCATCATATGTCCAAAATATATTTTAAGTTGCCATTACATCAGAATTTTAAAAAAAATCACGACAGGTAAATGTTTTTTCCTTGTTACAAAAATGACATGTTCAGTGCTCCCCATGCTGACAGAGAGCATAGTATTGTGGTTGCATTCAGAATGAAGCTTCATTGAAATCTCTAAGATTATATTCATTTTATCTGTATTCTGTGCCCTACAGTCTTCTTGTACTTCAAAATATTTACTAAGAATTCTCCAAAGCATTTTGCGATATAAAACTTTATACATAGGTACAAAATGTTTAACCATTTCACATTAATAGTCTGGAATGTTGCAATGTACTCTGCATTAGATGTGAATGCATGACTTTTCAAGATAGGGAATGTAGCACAAGTCCAGAAAATAGCTTTACTAATTTGTTTTACATTAGAAGTAAAATTCATATATGTTGCATTGGACAAGACAGTGTTTGTAACTACAAATGTTAGCAGAACTCTCTGTGCCAATGGAGGAATGTGCTGCAGTCAGATTCAATGTTGAGCTACACTGAAATCCCTAAGGATAGAATGGAAGTCATAGATGCATTGATTACACAATACCAGTAATGATTCCCTTACAATTTATCAAGAACACATCAGTGTTCTGGTTAGTACCTCTTAGGACTTCATACTCACAGTCTGGCATGATATATATTATACTTGGTTTACTTTAGGGTTGGTCATGTGTTACATGCTGAGAGAAAGAAATATAGCACTTATCTAGAATATACTTCACTGACTTCTCACTACATCAGAAGTAAAAGCCCTACATACTTCACCAGACTAGTGCATGCATTGGCCCTGCAAACATGGCATGACTATTACTTCCTGAAAAGAGTGGGCAATGAGACATGGTCAGATTCAACACTGTGCTGCAATGAAGTCCCTAAATGTATAATAACTGTAGGTGTGCTTTTTGCCTATGGATGCAATGATAATTCTCCAAAGATTTTATAAACAAACATTGCAGGGGTTTACAGTTAAAATAGGAGATGATGAGATACAAATGGTGACGTATAACCAATCTGCAGGAAAGTGTCCTGGAATAAATGTTATTCTGGGGAAAGTTTGAAAGCTAGAAGGTAAGAAAGTGATAAAGATCTGGAAGGTTTTGTTTAACAGTATTTTAAAAGGATGGGAGGCATCAACATCGAGGACAAAAAACTGTGGTGGCTGTAATAATTAAAGATGTTAAAGACCCATCTGATCCAGCTTCATACAGGCCTGTTTTCATTTTAAAACCATGATTTTATTTATTTATTTATTTTATTTTCCAATTGTTTACCAGGTTAGTCAGACTGGACTCAAGGTGACCATTTTCAGTGGAGGCCTGGGAGAAAAGCTCCAGATACATGGTAAAAAAAATTATTAAAAAAATAATAAATTATATAAACATAACTATTTTGTACAAAGAGCGTAGAACATATGAAAGGAGTAAAAATCAGGGTTTTACAAATGATGCAGCATACAGTGATTAGAATATTAAGAAACAAATTAAACAATATATTATACAAGCAAAATAAACAAAGTTAAAGCAGTGAAATAACCAAGTGGTAGGAGAACCACAAAAACGTCAATAATTTATTGATAAACGGTAAGTGCTTTCGCAATAGCTTCTTCAGACCATTAAAAAACACAAATGAAAATGCCATTTAAATAGAAAAGTCATCCAATCAGGAAAATACATCAATTAAACAATTTAAGTACCTTAAAGGGCACTCACTAATAAAAACAAATCTAATAAATCATATACATATAAAAACAAATAGTAATGGTATGTAAGAGTGAATTCTTACTCCAAATAGTAGGTCACAATTAATTAATGGTTAGTCTCCTAGATTTCAGAATGGGTCTCAAGGAAGCTCTTTCCTTGAGACCCTTACCCCTATCAGCTCTGTACCTCAAGATCCATATAATTTCCTTACTTTCTATAAGATTGCTAACATCCCCTTCTCTTACTGTAGGAGTATTTATATCTGTAGCTATAAATCTAAAGATATGGCTATCTCCAGATAGTGCACTCCCTAAACACATAATTCTAACACCAGAACCTGTTCTAATGCTATAGATATGTTCACATATCCTGTCTGTTAGTGGTCTATCAGTCTTTCCTACATAGAAAGAACAGCATAGTTCACATACTGCTAAGTAGACCACATGCAAGGTATGGCAACTAGCACTGAACATGAATTTAAACTCTTGGTGCATAGCAGGATGTATAAAAAAATCCATCTGAGTTAATGTATTTACAAAAATGACAACAACCACAGGGAAGTGTAAAGAGCCAAAGAGCACTCCCTTTGATGCATGTTATACCATAAAAGTTTCTTCAGATTGGGTTTATTTTTAAATCTAAATTTGGGTGCATCTCCAACTGTTCCCCTGATGGTAGAGTCAGATGTCAAAATTCCCCAATTATTCTTTATAATGCTAGAAATAGCATCTACATCATTAGTATAATACGTAGGAATTCTAAGTTCCTTTGATGTATTACCTACATTAATGTTGGTATTCGTATCCAATCTATGAGCATAGTAGGGATGAGCTCTATTACTACGCAATTCATATGTCACAGAGTTCCTTTCTTAATTCAGAATCTGTATACCCTCTGTTCTTAAATCTCTCCTTCAAGTTGGCTAACTCGTTATAAAAGCCTTCATCTGAGGCATTCAGTCTAGAAACTCTCATGGATTGGCCTCTAACAAGATTTTTAAAAATATCACATACCATATCCCCTCGAGCCACATGCTCTAGGGAGCTAAACCTCACCACAACAATAAATAGGATGTGCTGGAGGGATAGATTCCTGTCCCAGAGACTTCTCATGCTTTGGAACAAGATTCCAATCTACATTAGGCAAAGCTCCTCTCTAACACTCTCAAGAGAAATCTTGACAAGTGGATGGGAAACTGAGTTTACCCTGGGGATCACTTCAGTGTCTCTGCTGGACAGAGGCACAGGGAACTAATTTAAGGGGGTGGCGAAAATCCGCACATTCTGGCTAGGCTTATAAATGCCTTCAGGCAGATAGGCCTAGTACCTACCTATGAACCTATATTGTGGATGCATACTTTTTCTAAAAAGTAAGGTATTTCTATAACAATCCTTCCTATACATTCCAGTATTGACTGCTCCATTCCCCAGTCTTTCAACAAACACATCTAAGAAAGTAACTTTATGAATGGATGATGTTACTGTGAACGTAATATACTCAGTAGCTTCATTTAATAGGTGGAAAAAAGACTGTAACTCTCTTTCACTGCCTGTCCAGATCAAAAAGAGGTCGTCCATGAAATGATAAAAAGGAACATATTTCTTAAATAGTTGCATGTGAAATAAAATGTTCACCTCCCATAAAGCTAAAAACATATTGGTGTAGCTATTGGCACACGAGGTGCCCATAGCTATGTCATCTTTTTGTAAGTAAATGTCCCTATCAAACAAAAATATGTTTTTTCCAGGACTACTTCTAAAAACAAACAGATTAGATCAATACATGTTGCATTATAGTCAATAAACTTAGTAAGATATTTGTGCATGGAGTCCACCCCTACGGAATTAGGTATAATGGTAAATAAAGACTGGACATCCAAAGTAACAAAATAAAATTCCGATTCAGAAGTTAAAGAACAAATATATGTGTAAAGATCCATTAAGACCTGTTTGGTGTCTCTCAGAACATAACTGTTCTTGTCTAAGACAGGTGAAATTTCTCAATATATAGGGAGAAGGGCTTGGTGAGCCATCCTTCAACCGAGACTATAGGTCTCGTGGGTGGATCAAGACCATTTTTATGTATCTTGGGTAGGCCCTGTATAGTCGGTATCAAAGGATGTTCACAAGATAAGAAATTAAATTATTCCAAAGGTATACATTCATTTTTGAATAAGTCTTCTATCATATTCCTTCCCCCAGATTCTCTATGCCCTGCACAGCGTGCATGATTAGTGCAGGAGCTCTGACAGGCAATATGTCCGCCGTGCGATCCGGGAACGGCCTGCAGGGGTGTGCATGAGAGCTCCTGCACAGATCATGCATGGAATAAGCCCTGGTATGCAAATCACCTCATTTGCAGGAGGAATCCATGCAAATGAGGTGATTTTGCAATCCAGGAAGCTTGCAGTAGTCCGTGCAAGACTAGTGCTATCTGCAGAAATGTACTCGGTTAGTAACCGAGTACATTTCTGCAAAATCCAAAACGAAGCTATGACAGCTCCAAATAAAGGCTGCATATCATTGAGGAAGAATGCCAATGGCCAAGTATAAGGCCATTGGCATTGCAAACTGTTTCAAAAATTAAAAAAAATCAACTTTTATTTTTTTTAGACAATCTTGGCTGTTTAAGCGTAGGGCAGAGGTGTGCAAACAGGATCGGGTCAAAATAATAAAATAAACCTAAAATAAGCAGTCTAACTAAATTCAGTATTCTGCCATGCAAGTCAGTGGCAGGCAGAAGACAACCTGGCCAGTGAGTAATGGTTGCTAAGAGGGGAGGCTCAGTGTGAGACATGTAACTATGCATTAGCAGGTAATCCTATGCAAATGAGGGGAAGGATCGTGAATCCCAGCATGTGAGGCAGGTCCCAGCATGTGAGGCAGGTCCCAACAGTGTAAGAGTATGAATTGCTGGGTGCAAGACTAGGGTATTGGTGACATCATGGGTGTGTGTGTCAGGCATACTGTAAGCGGATTGGAGCCCTGTGGCTCGGGATTGCTCCTAAGCTAGTGGGTGTGTCTAAACCTGCCTACCACTCTTTACAAAGCCTAAGCAGGTGTGCGTGCTGCTCGCCAGGTTTTAAAGAAAAAAAAAAAAGTAAACCAGGAAATAGCAGCTCTGTGCACATTTGAGCACTCAGTTTGCTCGGAGCGCCCCAGGCTTAAACAGGAAGGCAATGGGAAGGGAAAACAGCAGTAGGAAGGTAACCAAGGATAACTAGCTTAGCTGGCAGGTGAAATGTATCAGAATCAGCCAATTATATAGGCAGCAGACCAGCCCAGCACACCACTATAAACTATGCAAATACCTTTCCCCCTTGTTTTTTTCCCAAAAACTCTGCGCCACCGGTGTATACAAATGGGGAAATTTTACAAAATGAAAGCAAAACAAAAAATGTTAGGGGCTGCTTTTGCTATCATAAACCAACATGTGCAAAAGGCTGAAGGGTGGTGAGGATGTGAATGCTGCCGACCAACCCACAGTGAGGAGACTGAGAAGAGTGTACAGACCCAGGGTAACCTACCAAGGATTACATGAGCTGGAGATAGTGGAGCGCTATAGGGTAGACAGAGACCTCCTACAGCAAATTGTTGAGCTGTGCCGGCCAATCCTTACAAACAGAACTAACAGAGAGGAACCCATCCCGGTGGATAGCAAGGTATGTGTAGGCCTAAGAATACTAGCTACAGGTACCTTCCAAAGGCCAACTGGGGATATAATGGGGATGTCACAGGCAGCAGCATCCAGGGTACTCCGCCAGTTCCTGCATGCCATGTCAGCACATATCTATGAGCACGTATATATCCCCAACACCTGTGAGGCATTGGCCAGCAATATGCGCCTCTTCCACCAAATAGAATACCCTGAGGTAGTGGGTGCAACAGACTACACGCACATATGCATCAAAGCACCACCCAGTGAACGGGGTAGGGTCTACATCAACCGCAAGGACTTCCCCTCCATCAACTGCCAGGTCATGTGCAATGCCCAGGGCATAATAATGAATGTGTGTGCTGGCTGCCCTGGAAGCTTTCACGATTCCCACATCTGGCATCTGATGCAGCTGTACCAGAGATTTGCCAGTGGGGACATCCCATATGGTCACCTAGTGGGGATGCTGGATACACACTGGAGCCTTGGCTGATGACACCCATTAGAAATGCACAGACACCCAAACAAGAACTCCATAATGAGGCACACGCACAAACAAAAATCATAATAGAGCATGTGTTTGGGATGCTCAAGTCACGGTTCCAGTGCCTGGATACTTCTGGTGGAGCCTTGCAGTACTCACCAACTACATGTACCCAAATTGTCTTTGTATGTGCCATGCTACACAATATGATCCTGCAGAAACAGCTGCAGCAGGAACAGCATGGGGCAGGGCCACACAACCTCCCATCATTGGCAAGGCCTGCACAGGCACAGAGTGACTCAGAGGAGAAACAACCTAAGCCTGCCCCAGTAGGCAGAAGGAGGTGTGCTCTGTATGCCCTGGCCTTGGCAAAGAGGCAATGCATAGCACATGCACTGACACAGTAGGGACCCAGGGAATGACACCTCTCTCTGACTCGCACATACAGTAAAAGGGATGCCAAACATGACACTACCTGTTCTCAACCATGTATAGGGAGTGTACTATGTGCATCCGAAATAGGCAGCTCTGCAGCACCACCCTCAATACTGGGACACCCACAAGGTCAGTGACTCACACATGCCAGTTGGGGGGGTGGGGGTCACATACCCAACAATAGTCACAGCCAGCAGGACAGGTGTAGACAAACACAAGCAAATGCTGTACTATGGCCTCTGAATGAGGCCTATGGGTAACCCCCCCAGGCCTACACAGACAGACTACAGCAGGCCAGGCAGTTGGATGTCAGTTGTGAAGGCTAGGAAGTCAAAAACTAATATGTAGGTAATTAAAAGGTAAGATCTGTAGTACACTGGTATGCCTCTAGCCAGCATGATAGGTAAGACTACAGACTGAAATGGAGTACCTGACATACCGGTACAGTGTCAGATGTGTCCCCCATCCTATGTACACTTATAGTCACATTCAGGCATGCCCCCCCCCCAACTCCTGTGTAGAAATGTAAAAATAGTCAGGTGTGCCCCCATCCTACATACAAATATTGTAACAGTCAGGTGTGGCTCCCCCCCCCAAACCTGTGTAGAAATGTAGAAACAGTCGGGTGTCATTGTCCCCGCTATGCAGAAATGTAGCAACAGTCAATGTCAATTGATACCCCACAGACACATCATCCTACCTGTCAGTGTACAACACAAAGGTCAGCACTGCAGTACAAACTACCTAGACTTGATCCACACATGCAATGCAGACGGCCATACTGGGCATGGTCACACACTTAGAGAAATGAAGGCAATGTCAGTCAACAACATACTGAAAGGTCATACTGGGCATGCTCACACGCTTAAACACATGAAGGCCATGTCTGCAAACACCAGTGGACCAGACATATCTGGCAGTCGCAATTCTTAGTGCAGACACATGTCAGTATGCACCACTCCTGCCTTGCACACACAGTGGATAGGAATACAGACACATATGTAAGGACAACACACTATAATAAGCCAAAGGTAGATGGACATAGATGTGTGGAAGAGGGTGACTGTGACAAGGAGCCATCCAGGCCTGTCCCACCCAGCACACAGCCAAAGGGCCCTAAACACATGAGGTGCAGATGTCATCCACTGCAGATAATAGCCACCAGTATCTGTCAGCATTACAGACTATGTGGTGCACAGTGCCAGCTGTGCAACATGACTGTACAAGAAAGTAGTCATGTAGTAGCTGTATACACGTATCTGTGGCATATGACCCCATGTATGCCCACATGTGGCGTGTCTACCCTTAGATGAATGGGTTCTGGCCCATACACACACTGCCCTCCCCATATCCCTACTATGACAAGCCTGCTGAGGTTATCCAATGTGAAGTACACCCTTGGGAGAACTGTAGCCCAGTAATCATTGTGGCGCATCCCATAACTGTGTACTGCTGTAGTGTGATAAACTAGTTAGGTAGGAGTTCAAACCCCAGACTTGGCAACTGTGTGTGTTTGTGTGCGTGTCTGACTGTGTAGAGAGCAATGCTTTTTAGGCTACTCACACTCTGTACAATTCATATACTCAACTTTGCCAAGGCTGCTGATGTCACCAACCTAGAATACACCTCTGGGATGCTTGTAGCCCAGTAATCTCCATAGCATGTCCTGTAACTGCATACTGCTGTAGCATGATAAAGTAGTTAGGTAGGTGTTCTAACCCCAGACATGACAATTGTGTGTGTCTGTTTGTCTGTTTCTGACTGTGTATAGCGCAATGCTTTTTAGGCTACTCACACTCCTTACAATTCATATACTCAACTTTGCCAAGGCTGCTGATGTCACCAACCTAGAAATGCACCTCTGGGAAGGTTGTAGCCCAGTAATGTCCATAGCACATCCTGTAATTGCGTACTGCTGTAGTGTGATAAAGTAGTTAGGTGTTCTAACCCCAGACATGGCAATTGTGTGTGTGTTTCTGACTGTGTAGAGAGCAATGCTTTTCAGGCTACTCACACTCCTTACAATTCATATACTCAACTTTGCCGAGGCTGCTGATGTCACCAACCTAGAAATACACCTCTGGGAAAGTTGTCGCCCAGTAATCTCTGTATTGCATCCGGTAACTGCATGGAGTGTGGCAGTTCTGGATGTTTTGTGTGTGTTCCAGTGTCTGTGTAAGGAGCGATGCATTATAGGCTAATCACACGCAGTACATTCCAAATGCCCTACTTTGGTAATCCTGCTGATGTCATCCATTGTGAAATACACCTTTGGAGAAGGAGTTCTGTTGTAATTCCCGTGGTGCGTCCAATAACAGCTCCATGCTGTAGGGTGATATAGACCTCGGTCAGGGGTTCTATACCCACACATGTCAGTTGTGGATGATGTTCATCGTGTTTCATTGTTGCAGTCATTACTCTTGGGTTATCCTGCTGGCAGGCTACCCTCAATCGGCCAGAATTCCAAAGTCTAGGTCCGGCATTGTTTGCTGTCACCTCTTCCCTGACGTCAGTGCACCAGGGGTATAAAAGATGCAGCCAACACCATTTTCTTCAGTCTTTCTTGCCGCACGGTGCCCGAAGCAAAAGCAGTTCGCAAGTGCCAGTCGGCCGACTCCTAAGATTTTCAAATCTGAATTTCAGAATCAAAGTCTTAATTAAAGCTAAGTACCCCATTGGGGAAACTTTTTTTCTTGCTCTAGACTGATGTCAGAAAAAGTTAACAATTGTATTTCTTGTGGGAAGCAAATACCTCATAAGCATTTTCACTCTTACTGTATTCCTTGCCTAGGCCCTGATCACAATGTTGCTAGTTGTCAGTTTTCTGCTAGATTTAACCAATGCACTATCAAGCGTCGGTTCGATTTTGCATTTCATTACTTTGGCCGAAGATTTAATTACATAATGCCGTTGGAACAGCCGACATCCAGAGTTTACAAAAAACGCAAGGGCAAGGATAGGCATCAGAGGTCCAAAACTGCCGAAGCCTCTACTAGGCCAGTCGCCGGTTCTCAGTGAGGTGCTTTCGCAGCCCCTGGCACCCGCTGCCTCAGAGCCACAGGCCACTACCGACTCCCACATGGAGCCGACTGGGCCTCTGGATACTCAAGGTATTGGACACTCGGAAATCACTCCCTCAGATGGGTCTGGAGCCGCTGAGCAGGCATCGGCTTCTGAAGGTGTCTTCAGACCTACACAACTATATATTAAGCCATCTTCAGCTTCAAAGACAAAGACTACAGCAGCTCTAAAGACAAAGAAACAGGTACAGCATTCTCCTACTCAGACTTCCATGCCTAAAAAACAGATGCTCAAAATGGCCGAAGACCTAATTACTTTGATCAGGGGCTCCCATCCCCCTCCTGATAAGAGGCCTAGGCAAGAGATAGAGTATGATTCTTCTGATCAGGTATCTATTTCCTCTTCTGAACAGGATTACTCCATGCTTCCCTATGAGGATTCTGATGCTGAAGAATCCATTCCTTCAGCCTCTCCTCCTGAGGATTATTCTTTTGGGGAAACACTGCATACTATGAGGTAGCATTTCCACTAGGAGAGCCAAGATTATTCTGAATCTAATAAAAGGCTCAGAGACTTTCTGCTTCTTCCTCATCACAGACCCCTTGCTGTTCCACCTGTTCTAGACATTGTAGATGATGTATTTTCAGAGTCCGGTCTGTCCCCTGACTCTTTACCCCCTGCGCCTGCTAAGCCAGACAGATACTACAGGGTCCCGGATTCTCATAAATTCCTATATAAAAACCCTGCTGCTGACCCAGAAACTATATCTCAGAGTCCCAAGGGGGTTAAAGCTTCCACTGCAAAAAACCCTGTCCCCTCTGATAGGGATTCTAGGGCTCTAGACAGATGGGGGGGGGGGAGTTTACACTTCTGCCACCCTGGCTGTAAGGGCTTTAAATTGTCAGTTTCATATGCTTAAATATCAGCAATATTTAATGTCACTACTTAACCAGAAAATGTTGACAAATACTGAATGCTCAGAGAACAAGGAATTGCAGGATTTATTGCATGCAACTGAACAAGTGGGAAAGCATACTTTGCAATGTGGTTATGATTCACTGGAGGCCACATGCAGGGCCGCTGTTATATTAGAAAGCATGCTTGGTTAAAGGAACAGAATCTGCCTGATCACGTTAAAGCAAAATTATTAGATTCACCATTACAGCATGATACTTTGTTTGATACTAAAGCAGAAGAGGTGTTGAAAAAAATGGAGTATAAAGCGAAATCCATGCAGACAGTCAAGAATTTCTTACAGGTACAGCCACCCAGGTTTAGCAGGAACTGGCCTTCTAAAAATTGGTCCTTTCAAGTCTCAGACAGACCACAAAGAGGCAGATACAGGTGTCCCAGAGGCAGATCTCAGCCCCAAGGCTCATACAGGCCTAAACAATGGGTTGCTCCTACCTCCAAAAGCAGAGAAGACAAATCACAACCTTACAGGAAACAGTCCCAATGACTTTCCTATACTAGTTCAAGCAGTTTTCTTTTGACAGCCCCCTTAGGGGGAAAACTAGCACTTTTTTTCATCAAATTGGCAAATTGTTACCCAAGACAAATGGGTCCTGAACATAGTGTCCCAAGGCTACAGGTTCCATTTTCACACTCTACCAAGGTCAAAGGGCATGCCAGACCTGCCACACAATCAATGGGCAGAGGCACAAAAGCAAATTACAGCCCTCATGGACATGAGGGCCATTCAGTAAGTACCACAACAAGAGCAGGGGCAAGGATTTTACTCCAGACTTTTCCTAGTACCCAGGAAGGACAAAACCTGGAGACCAATTCTGGACCTGTCTATACTAAATACATTTCTGGAAGTTCCAAAATTCAAGATGTTGACTCCACAGTAGCTACTGCCCATGCTGGGCAAGAGGGCTTGGCTCATAACTTTGGACCTAAAAGAGGCATACCTGCATGTCCCAATCAGACAATCTTGCAGAAGATACCTCAGATTCATAGCTGGCTCAATGCATTACCAAGTCTCTGCACTGCCCTTTGGCTTATCTACTGCGCACAGGGTCTTCACAAAATGCCTGGCATCAGTAATTGCATTTTGCAGACAAAAAGGAATTCAAATATATCCCTACTTGGACGACTGCCTAATTCAAGCAGAGAACAAAGACACTCTTCTAAAGCATCTGGCATTTGTAAAAAGATTACTAATTGGCCTAGGGTGCACAGTAAATGAAAATAAATCAAAACTAGTGCCCTCTCAAGAGATAATATTCCTGGGTGCAAGCTTAAATACAACTGGCAAGATGGCTTATCTCACGCCATTCAAGCAAAAACAACTGACTACTTACTTCAAGAAATTGGCAACAAAAAACCACTTATCTGCAAGGAAAATCTTGCAGGCCTTGGGTTTCATGGTATCCTGCATTCTAATAATTCCATATGCCAGACTGCATATGAAGAAACTACAATGGTATCTGAAAAGTGTTTGGACTCAGCATTGCCACAACCTGGAGACAGTAATTGCACTCATTCCCTGCCTACAACAGGAGTTTCGATGGTTGGCAGAAGCCTATCACCACAACAAGGGTCTGCTATTCAGTTTACCCACAGCCAGACAGACACTGATAACGGATGCATCAGATTATGCCTGGGGGCCCATATGGCAGGAAAATGTATTCAGGGCACATGGCCTGCAAACCAGATGTATCTTCACATCAATCAAAAAGAGATGCTAGCTGCTCAAAATGCCCTGACAGCTTTCAAGGACCTGCTTCATCCAGGAGAGTTACTGATAAAGACAGACAACACTACGGTCATGTGGTACATAAACAAGCAGGGAGGTACACATTCCTACTCCCTCTGCAGACAAGCAATGACCTTATGGGACACAGCATTGGCTTTTCAAGTTCACCTGCAAGCACAATTCCTGCCAGGAAAAACAAATACTGACGAACCAAGCAGAAACCTCATGGATCCCCATGAATGGAAACTGGATCCGCAAGTCTTCAGCATGATAATAAGGAAATGGGGATGCCCAGACATAGATCTATTTGCCTCCCCTCACAACTGTCAATTGCAGAGATTTTGCACAAGGATTTATCACAAACAGGCATGGAAAGTGTACGCCCTATCATTCAGCTGGAAAAATCTAACAGTATATGCTTTTCCCCCACTGTCTCTCCTTCCCAGAGTACTCCTAAAGGTCAGACAAGAGAAGCCAAAAATGATACTGATTGCACCAGACTGGCCATGCCAGCACTGGTACCCAATCCTAAAGAGCTTGTCTCAAGGTCCAGCATGGATATTGCCTCAAACTTCTCAATTGCTGACCCAACAAAACAATCAGATCCTGCACAGCCAACTCAGGACCTTAAATCTGGTAGCATGGCAGATAATGTAGCCATTCAGAACACTCATCTTTCAAAAGCTGTTATGGATGTTATCTTGGAAGCCAGGAGGCCAAGTACCAGAAAATCTTATGCAGAAAAATGGAAGAGATTCTGTGCTTGGAACCAGGAACAAGGCATTGACACGTCTGTACCAAATATTCCTCAGATTTTACAATACCTAACTGAGATGCTGAACAAAGGCCTTTCTTTCTCATCAATTAAGATTCATTCCTCTGCCATTTCAGCACATTACAATACGGAACCACCTATCTTTTCTCATCCTTTAATAAGGCAGTACCTCAGAGGGGCCAAAAATATTAGGCCTCCAAGGAGAGCACCAATTCCAGCCTGGGACCTCAATTATGTTTTGGAAAAACTCACACTGCCTCCTTTCGAGCCAGCATCAACAGCAGATATAAAATTCTTATCCTGGAAAACAGCTCTGCTCTTAGCAATAACCTCTGCAAGGCGAGTTTCAGAGTTACAAGCACTCATAGCTGTAAAACCTTTCATCATTTTTCATCCAGACATGGTTTCTCTGAGGACAAACCCTTCATTTATGCCTAAGGTGGTGTCCAGTGTGGCCCTCAACCAAACCATTCATTTGCCTACCTTTTACCCAAATCCACAGAACAAGGGTGAGAAAATTCTGCATTCTTTGGACATACACAGGCAGTTGCACTTCTACTTGGACAGAATCAAAGCTTTCAGAAAGACTGAGAAACTTTGTGTCATATGCTGCAGGACCACAAGGGAAGGCTATCTCAAAACAGACTATTTCTAAATGGATAGGCCATTGCATCCATTTCTGCTATTTTCAACATGGCAAATCAGTGCCTAAGGGCATTAGGCTTCATTCCACCAGAGCAGCAGCCACTTCAGCAGCCTTCCTCAGAGGAGTACCAACCAAAGATATCATAGAGGCTGCAACTTGGAGTTTAGTGCACACCTTTACAAAGCACTACCACTTGCCTCTCTACTCTAAGTCCAGAGCAGGCTTCACCACTGCAGTTCTGCAGGGCCTCATAGCCTCTCCTAATCCTATTTAGCCCAGCCACCCATCCTCAGCTTTGGGATTCTACCCAAGAGTAATGACTGCAACAGTGAAACATGATGAACATAGTACAGTTGTGTACCTACCATAAATGTAGATGTTCGAGTGTATTCACTGTTGCAGTCCAGTTTACCCACCCACCATCCCCCTTCTCTTTGCTGGGACTTATCTGCACTTCTCTATCCTATACAACCTTTTTGGTGTATTTGCTTGTAGATGAAGGAAATGTTATTTTTGTGCATGCATTTCTTATTGGTATATTTTTCAGCCTACCTGTTTGGGGCACCTGACATCTGGGGCAAGAAAAACTGAAGAAAATGGCGTTGGCTGCATCTTTTATACCCCTGGTGCACTGACGTCAGGGAAGAGGCGACAGCAACTGACGCCGGATCTAGACTTTGGAATTCTGGCCGACTGAGGGTAGTCTGGCAGCAGGATAACCCAAGAGTAATGACTGCAACAGTGAATACACTCGAACATCTACATTTATGGTAGGTACACAACTGTACTTTTTGTGTGCGTCTCTCACTGTCTGTGTAGGGAGCAATGCATTTTAGGCTACTCACTCGCAGTACATTTGAAATGCCCTACTTTGGTAATCCTGCTGATGTCATCCATTGTGAAATACACCTTTGGGGAAGGAGTTCTGTAGTAATCCCCGTGGTGCGTCCTATAACAGCTCCATGCTATAGTGTGATACAGACCTCGGCCAGGGGTTCTATACCCACACATGTCAGTTGTGGATGTTTTGTGTGTCTCACACTGTCTGTGTAGGGAGCTATGCATTTTAGGCTACATACTCACAGTACATTTGAAATGCCCTACTTTGGTAATCCTGTTGATGTCATCCATTGTGAAATGCACCATTGGGGAAGGAATGCTCCAGTAATGTCCGTGGTTCTACTCCAAGACATGATGTGTGTGTGTGTGTGTGTGTGTGTGTGTGTTTGCAACTCATATTCTGTGTAGAGGTGGTTATGAGTGTGTGACACCCGTGGCTAATGTGGAGCAGGTTTTGCATATTTCTTATATGGTGGCCCTACTATATATCACAATGTCAACCGTACTGGGATAACAGATGTAAAATAGCTGAGAGGCTGGGGTGCAAAGCCATGCCCATACATATGACATCAAGGCCAGGCAATGACCGTTAGCAACCCCAGTATTACCCTGACCACACTCTCTACCCATGTGTCATACACACACACATGCCTAGACAACAGCCAATATGTGGGTAGTACACTGCATATTGGCCACCGATAGTAACTATGGAGTGATAGTGGGCTACAGAGAGCCCATCTGTCCAATATGCACGTACATGCAGACAGTGCAACTTCCCCATGTTCCCCAATGGACACCTGCACCACCTGTGGTGCCTTCACATGTGACCCACAATGGACATACCATGCCTGACAACATGGCCTGTATGGACAGATGCAACTGACACCAAGGAATGCTGTTAGCATGCTATCACTGTAGGTGTGGGGTAAACCTGCTGCCCATTACCATTTCCTGCTACAGGTGGGCAAGACTGGCACATCTGATAATAAGACAAACCAGGAAAATAGTCAAACTGAAGAATCCAAAAACACACAGAGGCACAAGGACAGCGTAATGAAAAAATTTAATACAACAATATCCAATGGTGCAAAGCGCTTTTCATCTCTTACTGTGAAGAGACTTCTTCAGGCAGTCACATGTAAATTCATGTTACTTATATACTACATCCCTCCCCTAATTACCACTGATTGACATGATTAATTTCATTACTATAAGGTATTGAATAGTTAACAATAAAAGTTGTATACTAAAGTTAAAATTTCATTACTATAATGTATTGAATAGTTAACAATAAAAGTTGTATACTAAAGTTAATCTGTTCACTAAATACATATAATACACCTGCTTCACAAAATTCATTCACAATCTATATTACTACTCCTCTAATGTCTAAAAACACTTACTTAATCACTAGAAAATTTATTTAAAACATGTACTAAAACAGCTTCATACTATAAAACATTTATTACAAGGATAATGAAAATAGATGTATATGAATATGTATAAAAATATGTATGTATATAAGAGTAAGAATACATATGTAAAAATATTATTATACTATAAAATTTATAAAACATATAAATAAATGAATCTATGACCATTAATTTAAACTACCTCAACAAGGTTTTTAATTTAAGGATGCAGGTGATAGAATAAACTTCATTTAACCCAGGTGGCAGACATGCCCTAATTCGTAGCTGCCAACATAATTCCAATTTTTCAAGCATTAATGATTCCGGGCCACCCCTACATCACAACTGATACAATCAATTGCCCTGAATTTAAAAATATGATCTGGGTGGACATCAATATGTCTGGCTAGTGCATTTTCTAATTTATGGTTCCTGATATAGTATAAATGTTCATAAACCCTCTCTCTTAATTTCCTATCTGTCTTGCCAATATAGTAAGCAGGGCACTTTTGACATTGTGCTAAATAAATCACACCCTTAGATTGACAATTGAATCTATATTTCGTAGTGTAATTACGTTTCCTGATATTAAAAGAAATTCCTGTTATCATGTGGACAAAATGAACAGCTCCGGAAAAGCTCGAAACCAGGACCCTGCACACCATACACAAAGTGATTTACCACTAAGCCATGGCAGATATGCATAATCATGATGTTTTCACATGCATATCATCCAGCTCAGGTATTCAACACTACAGGGAACGTATTCCACCATGTAGATGTATGTGTGTGAGTATATATATATATATATATATATATATATATATATATTTAAATGGATATAACATATATATATATATATATATAAAAATATATACATAGATACGCATACATCTATAGATATATATGTATACATCCATATGTCCACATATATACAGCAATATATATATATATATATATATATATATATATATATATATATCTATGGTTCACCTTTCAAAGGGAGAAAATCATGTGTCCAAAAGCTGGAAGGTCGAAAGTAAGTTTTCAGGATTGCACAATCTTGGAATAAATGCATCGAATGTGCAATGAGCGAATGTCACTGCATTCGCTCATAGCAGATTCAGCATTTTGGGTGCAGATGGCACTATAGTGGGGATGGGGAAAATGTCCCTTTCCCCAGTGTAGTGCAAACTTGGAGATAGAATATCAAGGTAGGGGGGTGCAGGGGGGCTTGCCCTCCTGCATTATGGTATGTATTCCAACTTGTAGTTCGAAAATCAGTGAAGCTGCTTTTAGATTTGCTGAGTTTTGAACTTCGGTGCAATTAGAAATGACGGATCCGTCCTTTCAGTTCGCAGAAAGGGCCATTCAGAGAAATGATGGTCTCTCTTTCAAAGGTAAACACATATATATCTATATAGGTATATATGAACATAAATCTGTAGATGAAATTGGGAATATAACCAAAACATATATGTCCGCATGCACCATTGATGGGTTTGAGAGACCCAAACAACATACGTCTGGCATGTATAGGTACCCCCCACAGCCAAACATGTCTGGCCTGCAATACACTACCAACCTTAGCAGATCCCATAACCAGGACCCTACACGACAAGGGCAGTACATGTTAACAGTACTCCATCCCACCTGTAGGATATCAGGCTGACATTACTAACATATCAT
Source organism: Protopterus annectens (assembly GCF_019279795.1). Classification (NCBI taxonomy): domain Eukaryota; kingdom Metazoa; phylum Chordata; order Ceratodontiformes; family Protopteridae; genus Protopterus; species Protopterus annectens. The sequence goes on along the minus strand of NC_056743.1, from coordinate 590,959,347 downwards.
GCAGTACAGTCAAGTGAAGTGTCATGCTTGGGGAAACCCCCTGGGCAGGTGCAATAAGTAGCTGGGATCCCTTATATGATTCAAAAGGCCTACACCTTACAATGGATTTACCAATGTTGGCAAGGACAACCACAAATCCACCATGTCAGCTGGGAACTACCACCCAGTATCCTGATGAGCCTGGTCTGCAGGGACATGGAACATATCAACAATGAACCCATGGTTAACATCACTGGTAATCTTAACACCTGGGACCCCACCAATGTTGGACTTGTCAAAGGCAGAGAATACAACCCGAACCTGGTATACCTCCTTGACGCAATCATGACAGGTGTAGATGAGGGTTAGGAGGTGCACACAGCCTATGTAGATCATAGCAGGCTTTTGTATACCATCCCACATGTAGGAATATGTGTAGATGTTAAGGGTTCTACCTCTGTTCACAGAATATGTTTCCCCCAGGACTGCTTGGCAAAAGCCAACATCACAGGTGCCATCCCATGGACATACAGTCCTTCACAGGTTATAGATGTGTTAATACCCTCCTCCACACTGTAAAGGTGTGCAGTAATTCTGGGGTTGCTGTAACTCACTGAATGTGGCTGTTGTGGACACATCCACCATCATTGTAGTTACTATTGCATCTACCCCCCCACAGCTGTCTGTAATACTATACAGTGTATGTTATCAGGTTGGTTATTTGTTGTTTACACCATTCACAGTAGTAGAGCACCTCACACCCTCCTAAGGATAGGACTATGCCATGGCATTGGCACACCCATGTTACTGAGGTGAGGATCGCAGTAGAGTGGGGAAAGGGACATACATCCGGCTGTTAGCATGTTCTATGTCATCCAAATAGCAGACTGCATATATACCAATGTGTGGTTATGCCTATCGTGTGTTGGTGGGATTACATGAGCAACAGATGTGTTACCTGCACGGGGACATACCTTCATGTGTACAGTCTTGTATCCTTACTGCATCCAAACCAAAGGCTCTGTGTGTTGTACCCAGCCATGTCATGTGTATCACCCACTACACTTACTGGTGTCCACTGCAGAAGGCCTGCTGACACCACTACACCCATCAGCCATGTGGCATAAGGACAACCACAACACAATCAGAATAGATAATGGTAAAAACAATACAACATTGTTAATTACAGCTATAATGCATCATGGCTGCACAGCTACACCTTCCAGGATATTAGCATTTCACTTTACTGCTGACAACATGCTAAACAGCATTCCATTGCTACACTGTTGTACAGTCACCCTGTGCATCAGCACCATGTTAGCCTGTCCCTGCATCGATGTTACGGATGACAGGATGTGGCACAGGTATCATCATATGCACAGGGTGTGTTGTTGGTTTGCCAGAGGCCTAGGCTGAGCCATACAATTGACAGTGTGTGTGTTGTGTGTGTGTGTGGGTGGGTGGGCTCAATAGTGTTATGGGCCAATGGTGATGTCGTGTATGCAGGTATGTGCTTGCTCTAGGTTTGTTGTTTATGTGCATGTGTCTGCATGCACACAGATCCACCATGTGGCTGCCCTATATGGGGACTTGTGAGACAGCTGCAGACTGTACCTGGCAGGGTTAGCAGTTTTAGCAGTTTACCATCTCCGGCCATGGACAAGGGACCTGTGCCTGGCAGGGGTGCCACAGGCAGTATAAGGTACAAAGCCAGATCGGGTACTGTCCCATGAGGTTGACAAATGTCCACTGGATCCAGGTCCCTCCTGGGACTGCCCAGGGCCACGTGCACGTGGTCTGTTACAATGGTCTGTGGACAGCACCCCCCCACAGTGCTGGGGCTGGTACTGCCACTATGGGTGCAGCTGTAACTGGTGGGATGTCCAAGGCGACCTCCAGCTGCTGATGTTGCTGGCATATGTCCATGTGGCCATCGCAACCATCCTGCCCTGTCCTGATACATGGACATGACATTGTTGATGAGATCCAATGTCTCACCCCACCGTCTATCCATGACCTCAGTGTAGTTACAAATGGCGCCTACTAGGTCACAGATGTTGTCATTTACAGAGGTGTAATGAGCCCTCTGCACCCTTAGACCCTGCCTGGTGTACTGTTCCATTCATGCCTGTGCCTCCATGATAGCCTGCAACATGCATGTGGTAGATATAGATATGGCACATCTGCCAGGGGCATGATGACCAGCAGTGCTTTGACGAGCACCCCTGAACATCTGCCCATGTGGTACCCTGCCAGACATCTGGCTATGGCTGCTGTGTCCTGACACACATGCCTAGATCCCACACTGTCCTGGCCAATGCTAATCATAGACTGTCCCTCAGCTAAGGCCAATGGTGATGAGGTATGTAGAGGCAGTGTGACTGTGTGCATGGATGGGGGTTGATACTTGTAGGATGTCAATTGGTGGTCCAGTGGCAGCCGTATCAGTGACATCAGATTCCCTGCGGGAGAGACCCAGCCCCACCTCACCACCTGTGATGGGAAAACAGGGAACAAGACTGTAAGACCTGTACATCACTGCTAAACAGTACATACACACACACACACACACATATGCAGACATGGCCACACAGACAAACATACACACATGCATTTGACATACATGTCAACCCATACACTCCACCAGACAGCACCTACAGACAACTTTAGCACCTCCATAACACACACAATAGCAGGTGATGTTGCAGTACAGTATCACACACAAGCCTGTAATTACATACATGTCAGCATGCAGGACATGTGGTGCTCAACAGCATGCAGAGCAACTGTAGTCAATCCCCGTTACCAACATTATATATGGCTGTGATGCATGGATTCTGTTAGTTGGTGATGGCCCTCCCCCTGGAACACACTGCAAACATGTCCACAGCAATACCGTGCATCTGTTTAGCACCCTGGCATATACTGTGCACCATACCCCACAGGTGTACACACTATTGCAGGATGTGTATCTGTGTGTCAGTTATGTTTCCTCTGCTGTTCACATCCTCTGTGTGTTTCTGGATTATATGTGGAAGTGTTTTGTGAATGCCTGATGTGTATTCACAGATGTCATCATCAGTGGTGCATGTATGAGTGATAGAATACCATTAGACCAACCACAGACACAATGTACTGTACCTATAGTGAGTGTGGAGACCATTATTGACATGGCACTCTCTTCCATGACATGCCATGGTACTGCATATGGCAACACTACACATACGTGATATGTGACATATGACCTAGGCAGTCAATTGCATTACAAGCCATATGTGTCAGTTATGCAGATGCTGATTGAGATGCATATCGTTTGTGGGTGCATATGTGTGCACACACATATCATGATGGTGTGTAGCAATAACTACTATGCGTACTACTGCGGTCATAATACCTGGCAGGGGTTTAGTAACATGGGCCATCATCATGAGCCAGGAGTTGGTCAGTCAGGCCTGCAAATGTTCCCCAAACCTGCATGTTTGCATGCTAAACATGTGCACAGCCCTTAGAGGTCATACAGTGCCATCACTAGTGCCATGGAGTCAGGGTTATGTCTGCCACACTTCATGACCTTGTCTGTGTGCAGATACAGCCATTCTCGGTGGGTTTGTCTCTCCCCTCCAGTGCACTGTTGTGTTTCAGGATGACACACCCTCATCATCACCTGCTACATTGCAAATGCTCAACATCTGTGACCTACACGTGTGTCATATTGCAGTATCCCAAACTATGTGTACTGGCATATTCCCTGCCAATGCAGGACAAACATGTAGGTGTACAATGGCACCAGCATTGTACAGATGGGGATGTCATCCCTGGGTTGGGGTGAGGTGTGGATTGTGCAACACATGCATCATAACTGCAACTTCCTAGACTTCCCCAACATGGTGCTGGTACATCAGAACACATTGCAACACATGGCTTTGGCAATGTCCCACCATTATGCAGGTCATATCTGTATTGAGCCCAGGCTGATGTTGCCTGTGGTACACATAGGTTCGTAGTTGATTACTGGTCTATTGGTCCTGGGGCCTACATAAGCCTAGCCACAGGGGTTCCCAGGCATGCACCACCCCATAATCTTATTCCCCTGTACCCCTGTCAGGCTGTGGCACAGATGTACCATCCAGGGTGAATTCCCCATTTCCCATCCAGTTGTCAAGTGTTTTTGTAAAAAGGGCCAATGAGTAGCATGACATGAATGGGTAGTCTGTTCCAAAGTGTGGGAATTCCCCAGGACAGGGCCCTGTCCCTCCAGTATGTTCTATGTAATGTGCTGATGAGGTTTAGGACCCTGGAGCATGTGTTTGCAGAGGGATTGGGATTTCTTTATGTGTAGCATGTTCAATTGCTCTGTGTATGTCCTAGCTGTATATGTCAGGTGTGCCTGGGCAATGCACACTGGAGTGTAGGCACAGTTGTCTGAGATGGTCTGTGTATTGCATGTGTTTAAGACTGGTAATCCCATTAGTGAGGTGTGTGCAATTTCAGTGAACATGTACAGTATGCATTATGGGTAGGTGTGTTAGATGTGTACATGGCCTACACCTTAGCTATGACATGCACAGTGTATTACCAAGCATAACCTTAAATCATACTCACCAGCATCTGGCCACTGCTTTGCTGGTATCCCAGAGGTACCTACATTGAGATGAGATAGAATTGATGTCAGTGGCCACAGCTGTGGCATTGCTACAGGGTGGGTGCAATATTACAGTAAAACAACAGCTGAAGTCCACAGTAATACAGATTATGCACAACTGATTATCAGTACTACACAGCAACAGACTCCACATCTCACATATGCATGATCTACCTGTACAGATGCATACACAACAGTGGTCTTCTGATATGCTCTGGAACCTTACCTGCATGCTCTATATCTGGTGTGTGGGTAGTACCCACCTCTATGGCTGTATTTGTCTGTAGCTCTTGTGGGCGGGCAGGTGCCACCATGCTCGTGAGCAGCTCCTCCACTCTGGTGAGGGGGGGGGATGGATATCGATGGCCCCCTGTTGCAAGGTGGTTACCTCGCACAGCAGTGGCATGGCGACATACATGGCGGAGCAGGTCACTACAATGATGGTGGACCTGCTCATACATATGGCTGTGCATGCCCACCTCATTCACCCTGTGAACCACATCATTCCACATGGCAGTGCACTCATGCTGGTCATGGCTTGTCCTGGAGAACAGAAGCTGGTAGTGCTGGATGAGGCTGGTGAGTATTATGTCATCCTTAGTGGCACTGTATGCTGGATTAGTTGGGTGTGCCATTGTCCCTGAAAGACATAAAGATGGAAATATGTCTGAGCAACTCATACGGCATGTTTACCATAATACAATATACATATCAGTCTCCCGCCACCATATCAGCTCCAAATTAATGTTCACACAAAGCAAGTGGTATGTCTCCGGTTTATCTACCATTGGGACATATATTGTATAGTACAACTCTTTCTGCTATGTGTTTACAGACAATGCTCCCTGTGGGGATACTAGAGTTTCTGGGCTGTTACAGAGTATTTCACCTGCATGCCATTGTCACTGCCACTATGTTTCCACATATACATGTGGTATGCTTCCTATGTGATTGCTACAAATCTGCCATTCTGTGTTATTGGGGATATCTCTGCATGCTGTTGGACATGTTCTAGGATTGTGTGGACTACAACAACCCGCATATGTTCCATGACAGTGACACAACAGTATGCGTAGGGGTTATTTCCCAGCAGGAACACCACTCCCACCTAATGTGGACATGTTACCAGTCCACATCACATCCACGACCCACCATGGAACCTCATTATCTACTGTTCCAGCACTACCTTCATGTGGAACTATCTCAGAGGATGGTGTCCCCCCCATGGAGCACACACAGACATATGTCTGACACCCATAGTTAGGTCCAGGGTCTGATGCATAGGGAGCTCAACAGAGACATGGGGTATGTGCTACATCACCTGGAGGCATGCAGTACACGTACACAAGGTTAGACATGCATGTTCCTTCTATTTAGCCCATAGCCCAGGCACCTTTATGACCATGTAGATGCTGTTGTGACTATCCATGAGTGGGCACCATGTTCCCTTTGTTCCCATATGGGGGCTCAGTGGCCTCCACATTCCAAATGAAACTACCCATCCACAGTGTTTACCCACCACATGTGCCATATACCAGCCCTGTATGTTGTCTTGTTTGTCACCCAACCAAACCTACATACCAATATGTGCCTACTACCTTTCACCAACATATATATCCCACCTTCTCAAATAATTGGGATGTGTTCCCAACATGGGTTACACTCCACACTCCATTTTGCAGCCATGTACTGGTGTATAAATATGTTGTGTATTGATGTATGATGTTCTCTCACACATGTCATGGCAGGGGACATTTATTGATATATATATATATATATATATATATATATATATATATATGTCAGTATTATGTATATGTGTGTGTGCCCCCGCCTATGTCTAGTGTAGGATGCATTGTTTGGTTGTGGGGGGCTTTAACATGATCAGGCAGATTCTGTTCCTTTCACCAAGCATGCCTTCTAATATAACAGCGGCCCTGCAAGTGGCCTCCAGTGAATCATAGCACTAGACCCCCCCTATACTGTAGAGAAGGACAAGGCTCTCTATTCAACCTTACCAGCCAATCAGTAAAACAGCTCACTGTACCTATCCAGGCATGTCCAAAGGGCAGTTTCAGGTGTACTCTCCAGTCCAGCTGGCATTTTGAGGCAATGTTACAACTGCCTCATGTACACAGACAACCCTCTCCTCCTACCACCAAACACTAATACATGCGAGAGATGCAATTATACAGCCAAACTGGAGGCTAAGCTCTCTCAACCCAAGACTAGACCAGACAGTCAAGAGGAGAAGGGAATTACATCACACCACCAGTCTCACATAGACCTATGAAACCAGCACTGGCAAAAAAACACACATAAATAGACAAAAACATAATCGGAGGCTCTAAATAAAAATCTGCAAAAGCAACAGGGACCTCAAAAGCAGACATCTAAGCAACCTCCACCCCCCAACACAAACCATGAAACACATACTTCATAAAACCAGTGTGCCACGCAATCAAAGCCCTTAGGGCAAAATAGCATACCCAACACACTAGTAATAGGTGACTCTATAGTAAGGCACACTGACATCCCACTCACTAGGCTGAACAAGGAGAAGGTTACTGTTAGCTGCCTGTTGGATGCCAGGATCTGCCACATAACACAAGCACTCAGGTCACTACAGAACAAGTATAAATATGACTCTGTCATTGTCATGTTGGTGTGAATGACCTGAGCCGTACCTCCGAGGACTACAAGAAAAGAGACATGGAAGAGCTCTCTGATCACATAGCCCAGGCTGGTATGACCCTGATCCTGAGTAGCATCCTGCCCTCACCAAGAATTATACCACGGTATAAAGAAAAAAATATCAATTTCAACAATTGGCTAAGCTTCTGTTGTCATTCAAAGGGGATCCAGTGTCTGTCAGCCTGGGATGACATGCTCGACAAACCACGCTGCTTCCCTAGAGACAGCTTGCACCTGTCACCCTTAGGCTTTCAAATACTGGCCAAGGCTCTTGCCACCCCCATAGTGCCTTTTTTAGGCAAGGCTCAAAAGACAAACCCACTGCCGTAAATAGCAAAAGTAACAAAAAACTGAGGGTAATGCTACTCATTGTCAGAAGTCTAAACCTCAAAATGCATGCACTCGAGGCACTCCTCAGTATGGAGAAAATCGATATATGTGCAATAACAGAAACCTGGTTTAAGGCTCCAGAGAGCACCCCAGCACTACCAGGCTACAACTCATACCATACATTTCAGCCACAAAACCCAGACTAAAATACAAAAGGCAGGGGCGTATCCATATTCATCAAGGATACCCACACCTCCAGGTTAGTGGCACAGCACAATGCTTCAGAGATCATCCACATGCAACTAACAATGGACAGAACGGCAATTCAAACTGTAGCTTGCTACAGATCACCCACCATGTCCCAGGACCCCCATTCTGTATTTCTGGAAACATAAAGGTCCTATCAAACACCCTGATAGTGAGTGATTTCAATTGCCCAAACATTAACTGGGAGAACTACTCAAGTACTAACCCCCTTGCCCAACATTTCCTAGAATTTATAAACTCAAACACCCTGGATCAACTGGTCAACATCCCCACCAGAGGTGACAACATATTGGACCTGGTCATCACCAACATGAGCGACCAGTGTTCCACACTGGAGTCAACCCCTCGTTGGTTAGATCTGACCATAAACAAATCACTTTGGATATCCACATTCTGCCCCCACCCCTGGTCAAAGAAACCACCATGAAAAACTTTTCAAAAGCAAACTTCACGTTACTTAAGACCGAGGTGGAAAGTTTCAAATCCCCCATGCTAAAGGATAACGCTGCCCAAGCAGTGCAGAATCCTTTACTAATGCACTCTACAGGCACCTACAAGAATGCATGGATCATACTATCCCAAGCAAAACCAAGACTCACTCCTCCAAGTAAAGGAAACCAGTCTGGTGGACTCCTGCCATAAACAAGCTATACAATAGAAGGAGGAAACTAGTACAGAACAGAGTAAAATCCCAAGAAGGGAAGACATCCCTAATCAGTATCAGCAAGAAACTATGATCCCTCATAAAATCATCCAAGGCTAGCTTCAAAAGAAAAATTGCCAAGGACTCCAAAGATAACCACAAGGCATTCTTTAGCTATGTCAAGAATCTAAGTGGCAATTCCCAGATCTGCTCAGAGTTAGTGCAGAATGGCACAAAATACACTGAACCAACCAATATCGCCAACATCCTGGCAGACAGGTTCAGTGCAAACTTCACTCCCCTCTCACCCCCAAACGGGCCCATAACCATAGCAGAAGAATGTAGTGCCCCTGAAATCACAGACACTCAGGTTAAAACAGCCCTCTCCAAAGCCAAAAACACAGCATCAATGGGACTGTTCAGTGTCCCAGGCTGCGTCCTACATGAGCTCAAAGATGAACTAACCCCTCACCTAAACACACTGTTCAAACTCAGCCTTCTCCACAGGCTATGTGCCCATAGAGTGGCGCACAGCAATGGTTATTCTTTTCCACAAAGGTGGAGCCACAAGAGACCCCAGGAACTATTGCCCTATAAGCCTGACTAGCTTGGTCTGCAGGGCTATGGAGCGCATCATCATGGATCTCATTAACAGAGACATTGGGAACCTCCAAACACTGGACCCTACCCAGTTCGTCTTTGTTAAGGGCAGATCATGCCTCCTAAACCTGGTGGACTTCTTTGAGACAGTTACCAAGGCTATAGACAAGGGAAAGGTGGTCCACACAGCCTACTTAGACCTCGCAAAGGCCTTCAACACCATTCCCCATTCTGGTATTATAGACAAGCTCACCAGCCTGTACATAAACCCCTACATCACGAGATGGGTTGCCAACTGGCTCACGGACAGAACCCACATGGTAAGAGTTGCAGGAGCTAGGACTGACTCTAAATCGGTTACAAGTGGTGTTCCCCAGGGCTCAGTCCTAGGACGCCTCCTGTTCAGCATATACTTCTCAGAGGTACAGGCAAGCACAGGAGGACTATGGCTGACCAAGTTCACAGACAACTGCAAACTAGGGGCTATAATTGACTCTCCAGCTGACACAGACATTCTCCAAAAGGGTCTCACTGAGACAGATACCCGGTGTCAAAACCATGGCCTCAAGCTAAATGCCAAAAACTGCATAGTCATCTCCTTTGGAAAAAAACAAAGTACCCACAAATTACCAGCTAGGTGGTAGCCCCCTAAATACAGAAGATGAAATAAGGGATCTGGGGACCCACGTAGATAGTAATCTCTCCTTTGATAATCACATTGCCAAAGTGGTTAGAAAATCCTTCTATGTGGCCCACCTAATCACAAAAGGGTTTGCATCCAGATCAAAAGAGGTAATTGTGCCCCTCTACACATCACTCATCAGACTCATCCAAGAGTACAACGCTCCATTTGGGATGTACCTTACAACACACCTGCAACAGCTGGAAAGACCACAGAAGTACCTCACCAAGAGGATCACTGGCCTCAAACAGATGCCCTATGCAGCTTGACTGAAGAAACTCCAGCTGTACTCGGTTGCATACCACCTACTCAGAGGTGATCTCTGCCTAACATACAAGGCCATGTCCAACCCAGAATTGATGCACATGCTCCACCTAAAGAAAACCATATCCCCTCGAGCCATATGCTCTATGGATCTAAACCTCACCACAACAATAAATAGGACATGCTGGAGGGATAGATTCCTGTCCTAGAGACTTCCCATGCTCTGGAACAAGATTCCAGTCTACGTTAGGCAGAGCTCCTCACTAACACTCTTCAAGAGAAACCTTGACAAGTGGATGGGAAACAGGAAGTTTACCCCGGGGATCACTTCAGTGGGTCTGCTGGACAGAGGCACAGGGAACTAATCTAAGGGGGTGGCGAAAGCCAACACATTCTGGCTAGGCTTATAAATGCCTTTGGGCAGATAGCCTGGTACCTACCTATGAAGTATGCAACAAATTCCAGAAGGTTTAGGATTTTGCATGAAAGTGTTTGTATATATATTTTTATATTCCAAGCAAACCTGTGGAGGTGTAGTAGGAAAACAGAGAGAATTAATTGCGAGCATGGTTTTTGGACATGTATGTGTTTACAGATTTTAAAATTTCCCTAAAGAGTACTTTTTTAGAAATGCTGATAGAGTAAATGGTTGTAATCAAGGAATGATTCTTTTGAGCTGGGTCATAGGATCTGAATTGCTAAGATATATGTAAGGCCTTCCTAAGTTTTATGATATTGCCTGCCAAAAAAAAAAAAACAATTTCTAAAAAATGAAAATCAAATTCTAAACCATTCACAAATGAAGTATTGAATATTGTAGAGGGGATAAAAACTAGTGGCGAGATCCTCAGAAAAAGGAAGGTGCAAATTACATAGAAATAAATGGAATTTGTGAGAACAAATACATGTAGAATATTATTCATGATGAAGGCTGAAATTTAAGGGAAGGCAAGAATTGAACAATTTATGTAATACAGGAATGAATTAAAGTTATTAAAAAGAATTGATATGATTGCTGCATGAAAATAATCAATATATTTTCTATTACTGTATGTGTACTTATGTCACCTTTTAAAACATCACATTTAGTAGACATTTAAAAGGGGGCAGATTGAGAGACTGCCTCTTAGACGTAGGCATATACAGTATTTCCCAAAGATACTCTGGCATGATGCATTTTAATTTCTTTCCACTGGAAAGGACATATAACTTATTTTCTGGGTGAGAAATACATTTCCATAATATAGCTGTGTTGAGTTCTCATCAGTAAAAAATAGATACCTTTACAGTATAAACTGCTGAATGATAGTTGGGTGACATTAATTTAATTAACTACATTTGGTAAAATCCTGCTTAATCAAACACTAAATAGTGGGTTGGGGAAAACTATTTTTCTCTCTCTACAAGGCCTATGGCAAAGCCCTTTCTGATCAGTGTTTTGTGATTCACTAGAACTGTGCTGATATTTTCAGGTTTGACTTTGTTCTGTTTGACAGTGAATGATAGAATCATGCTCACACATTTTTCTCCAGAGAAGAATACTTGGAAGGCAGCACATCATGACCAAACTTTCCTGTCTTGATATTCAGCACTGACTTAGACTAAAATTCCTAAAGAAATATGTTTGTTTTATATGTAAGTGTCTTATGATAATTCCTTGAAAGACATTTCAAGACCTTCCAGATAAGGTGCTGCCTTATACACACAGAAATGCAAAGCCATTTCACAGTAATAGTCTGGTCAAATTGCCATGTAGTCTATAGCTATTAGATGTGAGTATATCTATTCAATGCCATACATGAGCAAACTGTCAGTACAGTAATAAAGTTGAGAGGGTGGCCTAATGGTTACAAACACAAGGTGCAGGGTTTGAGTCTCACAAGGGATAATTGGCTGGGCTTACAATGGCCTGCAAGGGCAGTTAGCCTAGTACTAACCTATGAATCCATATTGTCTGTACCCTAGGTGAACATATCTGTCACATTAAAAAGTTACCCTGAGATGACTGTGCTCATCTTTAATTTGTGTGGACATCACATTGTAAATACCCATCAGAAGTGCAACACAGAAATGATTGAAACTTGTAATTTTGATCACAAAACTATGAATGGTGTGATTAGTATACTAAGATCAAGAATATAATAGCATGGAGAATTCCTTTTACTCTGAAATGCAGCAATCTGGGAATTACCACATATAAATGGCAGGGTTGTGAAGGCAAGTCCACTTTCAAAAACACTTTAGTGTTAGAGCAACTTTCAATATCAAGATGAGCAAGCTCAGTATTACCACAGTTTTTAGCACTGCTTGCTAATTCTTTGTATTTATGCTTTAGGAACAGTACTAAACATCCGTGCTGTAAATTAAGCTATATGCGTAACGTAATATGTGTTAGTTTCTACACTATAGAAACATGCAGCCATAGGAGAAAATTGATTTTAAGAAAGTTTTTATGATACCTTTTCTCTCATGGTTTCTCTGTATGTGTCTGCATCCACAAGCAGTAATCTTCCAACATGTTATTATTACTAAGATGACATTACTTTTTATCTCAGTTATAAATTTTGTTTTATTTCAGCCCAAATCTTTCAAAGAAGATATTTTATATAAATAGTTGGTTACAGGAACTTGTAATTCCACTGCATGTGCCATTGTCTAGCCCCCCCCCCCCCCAGCTCAATTTTAGTGGTATACACCCATTCAGACAATTGCATTTCTTTTTCTCAATGCATTAGGGAAAGACTGCCATCTAAGATCTGCAGAGCTGAGATGGTTTTATCATTCACTTTCTGGATAAACACTTGCTGCTGTTGTATCACATCTAAAGTGATGAGATTGGAAAGATACAGTGGTGGATCATTCAGAAGATCTGTGATCTCTTAGAACAAGGGTCACTTTTGAAGGAACTGTAACTGGATGCTTGAAATCATTTGTATTTATTTAACATTTGTTTACTGGGAAAGTCCAACTGGGACAAAGCCCATTTTCAGCAGAGGCCCAGGGAGAAATTCTCCAGATGCATGTCTTTGGAATGTGGGAGGAAACTGAAGCACCAGCAGGAAACCCACTCAAATACATGGAGGACATGTAGACTCTGCACAGAAGGCACTCCAGCCGAGAACTGAACTAACTAGAGAACCTCTTGCTGTGAGGCACAATGCTTACTGCTGCACCACCCGTAATCATTTTACATCATTAGCTAGCATGCAATACTCCCTAGACAATAAGCAGTTCACTGAAAGAGATTATCAGTGTGTGTGCATCCCTGACTTTTTACAGTTATCAAAGCATCTGCTTAGTAACTCATCTACTGTACAAAACCTGCAAAATTCTTTACTTTGATTGCTGTGTCTAACAAAAAGGAAGTTGAGTGAAAGGTATCCTGTAGTAGGCAGAAACTGATTATTAATGTAGAGGGTAGCTACACAGTCTACATGTCTTTCTGACTGTGACTGTCTTAGCAAGAAGGAAATCAGTGTCTTCTATTGCTGCAATCAATAGCAGGTATATATAGGTTTGTTACAGTATTCTAAAGGAACTGGCCATCGAAATGAAAATATATGTTGTGCTATAAGTTACTGCAAGTCTGCAGGAGTACTTAATTTATTTTTATTAAATAAAAATTCTGACCATTTTACTGTTCTTCATTAGGCAAAGCCATTTAAGTAAAGGACTGCTTTTCACTGAAAAGACTTAAATTCATCTGCAAGACAAATGACATTAATGTTCCTGTGTTGAATTTGTTGGCGTTATATTAATTAGTCTGCTGGCTAGTGCTGACAGAAAAAAAGAAAAACTCAGGGAGTAGTAGCCAGTTGGAGGCAAGAACTTGCATATGAGTATAGGGTTGGTATGTGAAATAAGTGGAAATGGGGTTGTTGTTGTCTAGATGTATGAAACAAGCTGAAATATATTACTGTGAGTAATATTTCTTGTTTAGATAGTAATTTGTGTTTACTGTACTCACTCCATCTGTGGCTGTTGTGTGTGGCAGGATAGGGTGGGATGCTGAATGTGGGGTGTTTACAATAGCTGATTAAAAAAGTTATGGGCAGTTCACCATACGCGCTCAAGCAGGGACCCACTCCAGCTTTTATTTTTTGTCTTTGCACCAAGCGGAAATACATTACTATTAACATTATCTTAGATGGCCAGTCTGTCATTTTTACTCTAGCCACTTCAGTTTTGGGTCTTGTCAGACAGCTGGATTGCTAGATCCCTATTCTTTGAAATGAGCTGAAATACTGTACTATAGGCAATATTTCTTAATCATGTCTCTTGTACCCATAAGCTGGACTTGTTGGGGGGATTAGGCATGATGGATGCATTCAAAGCAAGTTGAAATACATTATTACAGATAACATATTTTTCAGCTAGCCAAGTCAGTCATGTACCTGCTGCAAGCCAGGATACTGTGGACGTTAGCTTGCTGAATGTTTATGAGCTCTTTCGTTAGTGAGTGCACATAGACTTCTTCAGAATAAGAAAGTATGCACTATCAATTCTTTTTAAAATCACAAAATCACATGAAAAGATCACATAACAAGTTGTATAATACAAAGTCATATACCTGCTGCAAGCCAGGATACTGTGGGTGTTAGCTTACTGAATGTTTCTGACTAGTTAGTGTTGTACACCATACCCACTTAAACTTAAACTGTGGTGATTGTGGGGTATTGCTGGCTGACTCTGTGTAGAGAATTGTCTGACCTGTCCATCATATGCAGTCCAAATCCAAAACACCAAAAACTAGGAACAACACCACGAAAGAGACACCTGGTTGACAAGACTTCACAATTTATTGAGTACTTTCATCAGTGAGTGCACATAGACTTCTTCAGAATAAGGAAGAATACACTAGCACTTCCTTTTAAAATCACATGACAAGATCATATGACAAGTTGCATGCTACAAAGTTTAAGATTTTAATTTTTTTAAATTTCAAAAGGCTCCACACTTTTTAAACTATGTTACCACATTTTAACATGCCTCAATAGTATACAAACATTTTATTTCAATTTTTTTTAAATATTTTTTTTAATTATATTTAAAACCTGAATGTAAACACTTGCATAAATGTATATACACCCCCCCACACACACACACACATAATGTGTGTGCACACCCCATACACATTCTTTTATAACAAAACATTGCATTTCTAAAATGCTCTATACTAAAAAGTTTCATGTATTTGTATTTATACATAGACCCAATAATGCCAACAATAATGTTACTGTTTGAATTCAAATACATGGCACCCATTCACACACAGTTTCCTTAATTTTTATTTCTTGTATTTTTTATTATTCATTGTTTGCTATTTTTTATTATCTATTTTTCCTCCACCCAAAATGTTGAGAAACATTTTGTTTTTTAGCACCTAAGGATCATAGGCTACAATGTATGGTACCCTGCTTTTAACTTTAAATAACTAGAAATTGATACCATGTCATTAAGTCCCGGGGGGCTTGGTGGCATTAACTCTCAATTGCCACATAAGTTCTCTGTATTACAACAACAATTCACATGGACCCCCTCCTATACATTTATTGATATGATCAATAGCTGAAAACCAGAAATTGTGTCCAGGGTTTTCTATTATGTGACTAGCCAAAGCATTGTTTGTGTTGCCTGTTTGAATGTCATATCCATGTTGATATATTCTTTTCTTAAAGCATTAATAGTTTTACCTATATAAAATTGTCTGCAACACTGACAGATGACTTTATATACTATTAATGTACTATTACAGTTAAATTTGTGTTTTAACCTAATGTCTCCAAAACCTCTAACATGGACACTGTCTCCCTCAAATATAAAGTGACATTGATGACAATGGCCACTTTTTTCATTCTTCCCTTGTTAGTGTCACTTTTTCCACTTTCTATTATATTTTTTAGACATTTATCTTTTTTATATACTATTAATGGTTTGGCCTCCACTTTCTTCAAATGTTCATTTTGGGGCTCAAATATACTCCAATTCTTCTACATAATATCATTGATGTCATAAAACTCGGAATTAAATGACAACACCATTGCATGTCTATACCTCGGCACCCGTAAAAAAAATCTACTGCCAATCATTAGCAGACTGGAGTTCTGCTGTGGCGACCCCTAACCGGGAAAAGCCGAAAGAAGAACAACAACCATTGCATGTCTGTATATATTAATAGTGTTGTCCACCTGTGTTGGGGCCTATCTAACTTGCATCATTCTATCATCTCCAGTCCCCAACAGGGGAAAAAAATGACCATTAATTCTTTTCATGGTTACCTCTTCAAGTATTGGATCTATAAAGGTAAAGGGATACCCTCTCCTTAGTAGCATGTTCCTCAAAATATCCCTTTCCTTTTCATAATTCATAATATCACTTATCATACATACTAAACGTACACATTGTCCTTTTATCAATGCTCTTTTTTGGCTGATAGGATGTCCACTGTGGAAATATAACAATGTGTCTGAGTAAGTTGACTTTCTATATAGTGTAGACATAAAGCCATTATTTATTCTATTTTTGTGAATGGAAATATCTACGAAATGTACTGTATCTTGGTGTATTTCCATGGTGAACCTAAGAAAGGAAGTGCTTGTATTCAAAAATGTAAAAAATTCAACTAACTGTTCTTGCGTTCCTTCCCAAAAAATAAGGCTATCGTCCAGGTATTGTCTGTAGAATCAACAATACTGGAATAAAGGAGAGAGAAAGACTGAGGTCACTTCCCATTGGGCTAATACTGTATTTGCAAAAATGGGGGCACAAGCAGCCCCCATTGCCACTCCTGTATTCTGTCTAAACAATTGATGGCCAAACATAATAAAATTGTTATGCAACACCATCTGCATCAATGTCCTGAACATTAATACCCTTGTATCATCAAGGCTTGTATTCTGCCATAAAAAAAAAAATCATAAAATAATTCAATCCTATCATCATGTGGAATTGAAGTAAAGAGATCTTTGACATTTATTGTCACAAACACTAAATGGTCTGCATATAGTTCTTTTTTATTTTTTTTTTCAAATAGTCCCATGAATCTTTTAGTATGTGTGGGAATTTTTCTAAACATCCTTTTAGGTGAAAATATATGAATTTTGCCAAAGTAAATGTTTTTGATGCCTGGGCATCCACAATTGGCCTAAGCGGTGGATCTCTTGTACTCTTGTGAATTTTAGGAATACAGAAAATTGTTGGTATTCTAGGGTTGGTCTGAGTTAAGAATTACAGCTCACTTGAGGTGATCTGGTCGTCCAAAAACAAATCATCTAAAATAATATCAATGTGCCTCTAAACTATGTTTAATTTGTTCAGAGACACTTCCTCATAGTCATCACTGAACAAATGTACCTGCATTTTGTCTATATACATTTGCTGGTTCATCAAGACCAGTCCACCCCCCCCCCCTTGTTAGGTTTCATAACTCTGATAACTTTCTTGTTAATGATGTCCTTTAAGAGCCTATTCTCTCCTTCACTTAAATTCACTGTTGTCTCTCCCCCCCCATCTTAAACAAGCTCCTAATGTCATTAGTACACATATTCTCGTATGTCTGTAATACTGGATGTACAGGCAGATTATAGACACTCTGTTTTATACACTCCTTTCTTACTTCAGTTTGTTCTACACCATTGAATAAAAGGCAAAAATTCAATTTTCTTACATACAGTTTTAAGTCCAGTAGTGTTTTTTCTATATTAGCTGAACACTTTGGAACAAAATTCAAACCTTTCTCAAACAAGTTAGCCCATTCATTGTTGACAGTATACCCACTCAGATTGTAAATTTTGAAGTCTTGATGGTCATTGAAAATAACATGACAACTATTACATACACTGTTCACTTCATCAAATACACCATCATTATTAGTGTCAGCCAAAAACACTGCCAACTCATGCCTCTCCTCCTCCCTCCCCCTCTCCCTGAAAAGTCCTCCCCTGGTTGGGGTGAAAAGCCCCTGAATTGTCAATATTCATGTTGGAATTCTTGTTCATTCGATTCTGAATTTGCTCTGACCTCATCAAAGTGTTCCATAAAGTGACACTTTCCTCGTTATTTTCCCTCTGGTCGAACTCAAACCCGCGGTTATTAGTGATAAATTCAGTCTATTCAAAGTCAACATTCCCAGTGTCCCTGGGTCCGGTAACATTATTCATTATACCAGGAACATGATGGACATGACCAGATTCATAATCCAGTCTGTCCCTTTCTAGTTTTTTGCTTTTCCTTAACTTAATATTAGTTATAGTTTTGTCTATGTTAACAAGCAGTGCTCTGTATTCATTAAGTTTAGAATCAAAGCATAAATCAGTAACTATACTTTCATTCAAGTTGTTAACCTTGTCTTTTAAAGCATTCATTTTTTTATCATTGTCTCATACCAGGGCTTCCATGAGCTCACACCCATGCCAGTTAAACATAGTCACAAGTTCCTTTTGCAGGTCAGATTCAATTTTCAAGCCATTAGGGAATTTCCATATTCATAGTCCTTTAGGGACTTGCTCTCTCCGAAGGCATTCCCTAAGGTATCAGTTGTCTAGTTGCAATTTTCGTAATTTCAGAGTTTCATCTTCCGGTTCTTTTAGTTGTTGGTCTACAGTTCCAAAATGTGTGTGATTAACTGCAGTCTTAACTTCACACACAGCCCCTTGATAAAGCCATTCATTAAGACAAAACTGACTCTGCTGAAATTCCGCCCGAATGGCAGAAGTAACATCTTCGTCCCACCTTCCGTTGTTCCCTCCAGTACTAAAATGACCTACTCCTTGACTGACAGAAGCAGTTGGAGTCCTCTGCCCTGATGTTATACCAGAGGACTGAGAGTCTTCTGTGTAGTGTGGAGCCAAATTATTTCTCATGCCAAATGTGGTAGGAGTGGAGTGTAAATTCCTACCAAATCCTTGTGACTGCTGTGTCAGCACCTCAGTAAGTGCTGTTAAGTTCCCAATTGATTTTACCAACTCCAAGGTGGAACCTGAAGCCAAACTGTCAACTCTTGTGTCTTCAATCATCACAAATAAAACTGTTAAAATCTAAAACACCAAAAACTAGGAACACCACCACGGAAGAGACACCTGGTTGACAAGACTCCACAATTTATTGAGCTCTTTTGTCAGTGAGTGCACATAGTGCATACTTCCTTATTCTGAAGAAGTCTATCACTTCCTTTTAAAATCACAAGATCACATGACAAGTTGCATAATACAAAGTCATATACCTGCTGCAAGCTAGTATACTGTGGGCGTTAGCTTGCTGAATGTTTCTGACCAGTTAGTGTTGTACACCATGCCCACTTAAACTGCAGTAATTGTGGAGTATTGCTGGTTGCCTCTGTGTAGAGAATTGTCTGACATGTCCACCATATGCAGTCCAAATATAGCCACTGGCTATGTTTAAAACAAACTGTACAACATTTGTCATTCCATTGTTATGGGCAGTGCCCACTGTGGTTACTACATACATACACACAAACAAATGTCTCAAGCATGGGCATTAATGCTCTTCTAGTCTGCCAATATACCAAAACAACTGTTTCCATAATAAGTGTCCAGTCTGTTCTTAAAAATATCTAAACTAGTGCTTGCTTTACTGTAATTTGGTAATCTGTTCGGTGAATTAGCTGTTTCTCAGAGAACCAGTTAGTACACTTCTCATTCCTATAGAATATAGAATCTTCTACATAAGTTATCTGATGATTCACTACTACTTTTTGATAACCCCAAACATTCCCAGAGGTAGTTGTCTCTAGGTGCTCTATATATCTGAATAAGGTTTTCTCTTAAAAAACTATAAGACACTGTATAAGTTCAGATATGTTAGCCTTTCATAGTAACTTAAGTTGTCACACCTATGGATGCCCTTGGTATATTTCTGCTGTAATCTTTCCAGTTTACTCATGTTTGTTTTCATATAAGGTTTTCATATGTTATTCCATACTCAAGTTTGGGTCTAATGTAATTAACAAAAAATGACTTCATCACCTCTGATTTCCTAGACTTTATAAATATTTTTATACAAGCTATAATTGTATAACTGTTGTTAACCAATTGGTTGATATGATCAGAAAAACTCAAAGCTGGATCTCCCCATATACCCAGGTCCTTTAGTGAATCTACAGTTTCAATCAGTGATGTTTCAATATTTATGTCTCCCAAGTCTCATGTGCATAGTTTTTGATATATTTAGCAGCTTATTATTTGCCTGTGCCCAAATGGTCAATTTAGTCAAGTTCTTTTGCAGACATGACCTATATGTTACACATGTAATCAGTTTACCCAATTTCAAGTTCTCTGCATACAGACTGTAGAACACCTCAGATGAAAAAGATGGGTCTGAAAGATACAATTTAAACTAGTAAGGGCCTAAGACAGAGCCATGTGGGACACCCTGACTGTAATCCTGAATTTCACCTGTCCAATTGCTGTATGATACCTGCCATGACCTATCTGTAAGCCATGCAGTTATCTTATCAAGAACAGCTCAATACCTAGTTGTTCTAATTTATTGATCGGTGTTTTGTGTATAATCTTGTCAAATCTTGAAGTTAAATCTATATAAATTACATCACAGCATAATTTTTCATTCATAGCTTTTGTATTGTTATAGAACATCATGTTACAGTGGTAATATATCTATTTTCAACATATACATACTGATATATGGTTTCATTCCCAACTTTTCCAATTCTGACAATAACTGATCCAATATTACCTTCTCCATTATTTTTCCACAACATGAAAGTAGACTTAAGGGTTTATACGACTTTGGGTTTGTCCTACTCCCCTTTCCCTTAAAGACAGGTTTAATAAGTGCATGACTCCAGTCTTCAGGAATCTCCCCATATTTATACGACTTAGGAAATAATAAATATAATGGTATCTTTTTTTTTTAATTTCTCCAAATCTTTTGGGTTTCTAATACCATGGCAGGAATGGACCCCATTCCCAAGTTAAAGTACGATTAAAGTTCATGAAATTAGTGATGTCTCAATATTTGATGTCAGACAGAAGTGCTCTTCGCAGCACCCACAATATGCTAATGACTCCTGCAATTCGTATGGAGCTACATGTACTGGTAACATATCTAAATACAATTGTAGATTCTTTTTTATAAGACCCATTGGTCCTACTCCTATTGGGACTGTCTGGGTATCTTTATTCCACATTGTTCTTGTTCCTGCCTGCAAATCCTGATATTTTATGACTTTGTGTCTCTCTGCACGCAAGACACTGTAGTTACTGGGTGTGGCGATTTCAATGATCAAGGCTACTTTTGTTTTCTTTTCGTGGACCACTATATCTGGTTTTCTAGCATCTATCTTTTGAACTGTTGGTAATGGATGATCCCATGTGATGTAAACTTCATCATTTTCTATGATGCATTGTGGCACGTTTCCAGTGTTTTTCAGCCACTTCAGTACCATAATGTTTGCACAATCCCCATTGCAACAATCTTGCCACATTATTATGCCTTTCAGTATACAGTCCTTCTGCTATTAGTATGTCACAACCAGCAATGTGGTGTGTGACTGTTTCCAATTCAGTTTTACAAAACCTACATTTGTCTGTTTCTCCCACATGTTCAGTGGACTTTGCAAACCAATGTGTAATAATACTATAAGTTCTTGCTGAAATGTTCTCAGTTCATTATTACTAATTCCATCTCCTCCCTATGCTTTGTTTGGATCCAGTTTGCATAGTTCTATTTCAATATAATCTGATTCCAGTATCTGAGGTTACCTGGATGTCACTAGAACAACTTATTACCCCCTTTGTGGAGCCAAACTGTTTTGCATGAAATTTTGTAAATGTATCTATAATCTGTCTGATAATACATTTTAGAATCTACACAATTTATCCATGTGTACATCTTTACTCCTTTCCACATCTTATATATCTATACAATGGTTTTGCATTATGCTCAATATCTTTATATAAATTTTCTTCAGATTATTCATCTTGTCTCATACCATGCTCTTTGTCCAGCTTGTTTATTTCAGTTTTCAAAGTTGTAGTTTGACCTCTTTTACATTTCTTATATCTTTTTACAATAAATTAAATATCTGTAGTTGAGAAGAAAAGGTTGGGAGTAGTCATCAAAAGCAAGTATACTACCTGTTGTGCTGCTAACAATACAACTTAGCATACGTAGCACTAAACTTCTCTTCCCCTGAAGCTCTCAGCTCCTTGTAAAATCCACTTGACAATCAACTAAATCTCTCAACTTTGCAGCACAAGAAATCTGGAAAAAGCCAAAATTTATTGGGGGGGGGGGCAAAGGTCCAAAACCAGGGACACATTTTAAATATTGCTTGTATAATCTTAGAAAGTTGCTAAAGTAAAGTGTTTTGTGTTACCATGTGTTTCCTGAAAGATAGGAAGACTGAAACTTAAGAGCTATCATTATTTAATGAATTCAGTTCTCACTAATTTGCCAGAAAAACACACATTTTAAGAGGAACAGACCAAATGTATGAACCAAATATTCTGTGTAAATCTGGACAGTGGAGAGCCATGGATTCACCTCCCTAAATCACAAGTGGTAGTATCGGCAGAGAATTCAGGCTGTTGTTTGAGCCTGAGTAACACTAACCACCAGGTATACTTAACTGTGGCATCACGCGCACACACGCACATGCACACACACACACACACACACACACACACACACACACAAACACGCCTCACCGGCATGACTCTGGCAGCACCAACAGAACAACAGCAGCTTAACTCCTGTAACACAGAGCAATAAGAGAACAAGAACAGCTAGTTTAGTTAGTTTAATGTCGGTGTGCGAATCCACATTAGCCTGAAAACTCCACTTCATTAATTTTTCCTAATAGGTCTTGCCGGTGTAAAAGTGTGAGGGGGGCTCCCCCTTCCCCTGGCTCTATGGTTTCGGCACCCATGTTTTTGTCTCTCACCTTAATCAGGTATCTTGTTCTTCTGGAAATATATCCCCATGACACTGTAGGCTTAGGTCCTGATGTTAAACATTTTTTTTTTTGCACTCAATTTCTCTGTCAAAACTTTCCACATTCCTTTTGCTGTTTTTCTACTGAACGCATCACTCCAATTAGTGACTGTTTTGCTTCCACATAATCTGTAATTAATCTTCTGTGCATTGGTTTAGATTTCAGTTTGGCAGAATTATATAGCAACAAATTAGCCTTTATAACCCTGTGATCACTGCACATCAACGGTGGTAAAACGTTTCATGAAGTAAGAGTAATTTTTTTAGGAACTCTTTATTGAGTGTTTGAGAGTTTTCTTCCATACTGTTTGATAGTAATATCATGAATACTTTTTGCCTTTGGTCAGTTTGTCATGTCAATGTGCTGGCTTCAGGCGAGGGATGCAGTTATGTTATTGTTTTCAATCAGCCTCAATAGAGTACTAAAGGAAGTATTACTTGCATTGGATCATGCAAACCTGTACATTGTCTGCAGTTCCAATACAGTTATTGAAAGGAGCCTCTCTTCATGATATTAATGGGAGGGTGGGCTGTTTGCTATGCCTTATACCTTTGCCTAGATAAACTGTACGTGGCATTTTTACAAGATGTATTCACTGTGAAAAATTATGGAAAATATGATATATTTTACATATCTGCCATACTGTACTGTTGCAAAGTACATGAAATATATTAGTGTTGATAGCATCTGTTCATTCATTTTTGTATGACCACGTACAGCATCATTCATCCAGCTTTCTTACTTTCAGAAACAAGCCTAAATGCATTACTGCATTCAGTTTGACTGATGGTTGGACTGTCACCAATATCTCTGATGGACAGTTGAGTTGCAATAATTTGGACATATGATGTTTATTTTATTGCTGTAAACCATGGGCAGAATGGCATGCATTTGATCACCCAAACATGAAACATGACTTCTATACGTAGCTATAGGTCCATACAAGGGCAGAGTAGTAGTGAACAAAAAATTAAAAATGAGGTGGGCAAAATCCACACATTCATAAATGTCTGTTCATTGTGTTCATTCTAGCAGTTCAAAACATGACCAATAATTTTATTCCTATGTCAATATAAATAAAATGGCATGACTGACATGTCAGTCACAGGCATTAGGCAAAAAGTTTGTTTCTAAACTGTAATTTACATGCAAATTTTGCCATTGTCAGTACACAAAGTCTGTACGTTTGGCAAATTATTTGTGTATTGATAATTTAATATGTGAATCCATCCACAGAGTTTATGATTGTTGTCCCTTTCTAAACACATTTGAAGTATAAAGCAATAATCAAAAATATTCTGATTTTCAGGCAGCACACCATGCAAGCACACAGTAATTCTGTATTTAAATGTCCTCCTTACTTCCTGAGTGGCCAAACTGTTACATTCATGTTCCCAAGTCCAAGAAATCTACAATCAGATCTAAAGTAACATAACAACTTAAAAACATGTTGATAGCTGATCTCATTTAGTGTTTTCTTATGGATGGCAGTAGTATTTCAGATTATTGTTTTAGCAATGTGATCACTTATCATTTTAAATAATATATCTTAAAATAATTCTTATAAAAAGATGTCTACTTCGTTTACGTGTAAGTAATGCATGAGATATAAACGTAATGACTGTGTAAGAATTTGTAGAAAATGCAGTGTGTTCTATATAGTGTTTTTTAGTATCTAACTCTGCCACACTAACAGAAGTGGTAGCAGCTTCACTGACCTTACAGAAATGAATTTAAACAAAGGGGCTATAGGTGAAGAACTTAAAGAAAACATCATGATGTCAAAACACATCTTAGGCAGGAACTGAAAGTGAATGTTACTACACAAAAACAGTTATGATAAGACTATGCCATTTTTTTCTTGTTCAGATTTCATCTGTGGTGTACAAGGATAAGCCCTGACTACAGCCCACATAAAACAAATGTAAATAGTAGCTTGGGCATGGGAAGAGAGGAGGGTGGGAGCAAGTGGTTTACATGAACTCACCCATCTTTGTGAGGTGGGAGCATTTTTTTTTTTGCCAGCTGATATGCCATTGTGTAAGTAGAGGATTGCATGGCAGCAGAAAGACCAGGACAGAAGATCTGAACTTGGAGATCCCAAGACAGTCATGGTAGTCTCATAAACATGTAGGTGGAAGCAAGCACATGCAAGGGAAAGAGGATAGAATGCACTTTATTGATGTGGGTGCTCACATCAACCACAAAGGTAGGGTTAGGGTTTCATTAAGGCTGCCCTCAATCGCCAGCATGCCACTGAGCTAGCAGATTATCTCCATGGCTACCTGGAAGATGTCCCCTCTGGCTGGCTATCACATCTATGTTGGGATAGGGTTGCCAGCTTTTCAAATGCCCAAAGTGGGACATTTGTGGTACAAACGTCAGATTTGGCAGGCTGAAACATACCCACGGCCAGTACAAAGGGCAGAACTTCACTTCTTTGCCTAAATAAAAGCTTATTCTTGTAGCATTTTAGTTGCTTGTTCTGTTTCTTATAACATGCAGGCATTTCAGATACAGAATAATTGTTTTATGCAACAATTACATAAAATATAGGAAATTATTTTGTCATAATTCCTCAGGGCATTTGCCATTTTTACAAGTTTTTTGCAGGACGCAACTGCCCAAAAAGGGACTGTTCCTCGTAAAGCGGGACAGGTGGTAACCCTATGTTGGGATAACCAGTATTTCAGTATGAGGGAACAGAGGCTTAATGGGTCAGCAGGCATTGAGACAAAAAAGAACAAAGACCAACTACTCACTGTTTTGTGAATATGTAATGCAGAAAACAAATAATCAAAATTGCTAGTAAGCTGCACACAAGGTCCGCAGATGCAGTCAATAAAACATTATTGGGAAAGTGATGTAAGGATACCTGCATAAATAAGCACTAACTCAAAATGTAGTTCATCAAAAATGGCATCTCCCAGCTAAACTTCTATTTTATGAACAATGCAACAGATGACAAAATACAAGCTTTCAACTATTCCAAAACTTGTTACAACTATTAAATTTATGTTATACATTAATCTTACATATTCCAGAGAGTATAGAACGTAATTAATTTGACTAGTCAATATCATCTCGCACTTTTTGGATTAATTAGTAAATGTTTTGAATGGGAAGTGTGGAAAAGGGGGTGGCTAAGATTAGGGCCCAACTATTTTATCAGTATGGAAGCCATCTATTTCTTTTCTACAGTGTGTTTATTGTTATCTGAAGCATTGGTCCATCTTAAATTCTACTGAAAAGCAATTTACAAATTAAAGAATATAAATTAGGCATTTATTGTATCATACAGAAACACTGCAGAAGGGCATTTTTATCACCCAATACATAGAGTTACCAGTAGTACTCTGACTAATCATGACATTATAGAGAGCACATCTACAATTCATTTATAACATATGATGACCATAACAGTTTAAACTATGTACCACTCATTAGTTCCTTCCCAGTACATCACATTAAAAATACAAAGATAGCTCCCACTTGGGTAGGTTCTAATGGTAATATTATAAAATGTCAACAACAATCCAGACATACATTTTAAATAGTATGGGAACATGTGTGTGTGTATATG
Source organism: Protopterus annectens (assembly GCF_019279795.1). NCBI lineage: Eukaryota > Metazoa > Chordata > Ceratodontiformes > Protopteridae > Protopterus > Protopterus annectens. The sequence goes on along the minus strand of NC_056743.1, from coordinate 590,932,687 downwards.
TGTGTACCTATCCATCAATCCATTTTCTATACCAGCTGTACTGGTGAGTGTCATGGTGAAAGCAATCTAAGCAAAATGTACCAGATTTTTCAACATGACACAACAGTAAACTCATTCTGATGGCTCTCAAGGAGCTTCCAAGCCAGCAGAGAGCTATATAATCTCTCTGGTGCATCTCAGGCTTGTCCGGGTTTCTCCTTTCAGTGGGCAATGATTGGTACACTTCCTATATGAAATGACCAAGGGGCATACTCACTGGATGTCTAAACCACCTCAACTGGGTCTTCTCAATACACAGGAGTGGCAGCTATTCTGAGGTCTTCCCAGAGTACCAAGCTTCTCAATCTGTCATAGATAGTGAACCTAACAATACCATAAATAAACATCAATTCTGCCACCTGCATCCACGAGCTCATCCTTCTTTGTTACTACACAAAGCGTGTAATGAAAATTAAGGCTAGGGATGTAGAGTGGTCAGTAAATAGAACTCAGTTCCTGCTTCACTACTATTTTCATTACAATAATTTGGTCCATCTCTGATCTCCTCTACCCTCACTTGTGATTAAGACATCAAGATATTTTAATACTTCCAATTGGGGTAGCTGCTCATTCCTCACAAGTAAAATGCAATCTACTGTCTTCCAGTTAAGGACCAGAATGTCTAACAAGGAGGTATCATGACTCATTCCAGTCACTTCACACTCAGCAGTGAACTGCTCTAATGCAGAGCTGTGGACACACTTAGGTGAGGCCAAAAGGGAAATACTGTCTACAAATAACATAGATACTATCCTCATACCCCAAAGCCCTTCTGCTTTCAAGGCATTTGTTAGACCACTGCTACTTTTACAAAATTTTAGTACAAAAAGCATAACAGACATGAAGTGATTATTGCCTTGAGCAAAGCTCTTTGCTGACCATCCTCTGTGATATGCAAGTGCATATGCTGATTAACTCCCACTACCACTGGTGCCGTTCCCACTTTGCTCTCCTCCCATTCCCAATTCCTCCCATCCCCTGTACTATCCCTTTCATAATTGCCCCTTTCACACCTCCTCCTCTACACATTAACCAGTCTGTCCATACCTCTCATTCATTGTACAAATCTCATTCTCAGATTAATTTATAATTTCATCTACCTCCTGTACATACCTATTATTAAACTCCCTCCAAATATATACTTTCATTTTACTTCCAAATACCATTATCAATTTAACCATTAAATTAAACCATTTAAACAGACTAATTACAAAAGTACAGTACAATTTTTTAATGTACCTTTCACACATCTTTAACTCCATATCACACATCACCAACTGTAATATAACTACTCCCCACAAGAAATACACTCAGCATTCAAACATATAAATGTATGATTACTTGTGTCGTAAGTGATGGTTTAATAAAAATGTTTCTTGTTTAAAAAAAGGGCAGGAATTGAATAATTTATGTAATGTTGCTTAGGTTATATGACATACAGCAATATATGTGAAGTATAATATTTGTTAATGTTAATCTGTTAATACAGTTTGATTACTTTTGTATAAACCTAAATTTGCCTATGTTACAAGTGATAATTCAATAAAGGTGTTTAAAAGTAAAAAAAAAAAACACTCAAACATCTATATTTAATCACCAAAACTATCATAATTCCATGCTTTCCATGTACACATCACTAACTTTACCCTCATTACTCCTCACTTCACATATGTATCCCACCATGACATTCTCACACTATCACCATAAATACACTATTCCTCTTCCTTTTACCGTCTAAAATTTATTTATTTTGTTTGTTTACTGGGGTTGTATACAGATCACAGCAGACCACTTGCAGGCACAGTCCGGGTGATGAAATTCAGAAAAAAATAATATGGTATCTATGTTATATGTAGACAGTTTTATTTGTTTATTTTATTTGTAATATGGTTAATTTAGTTGGACACCACAGTGGTGCAGAGGTTGCATTGTCGCCTCACAGCAAGAGGTTCTCTGGTTTGATTCTCGGCTGGGGTAACTTCTCTCTGGAGTCTGCATGTCCTCCCTGCATTCATGTGGGTTCCTTCCATGTTACAAAGACATGCATCTGGAGCATTTCTCCCCGGGCCTCCACTGAAAATTGGCTTTGTTCCAAGTTGGACTTTCCTGGTAAACGAATGTAAAATAAAATAAAACAGAACAAATTATTTATTTATTTACAGTTTTACTGAGGTAGCACACTGATCTCAGTGGACTATTTGCAGACACAGCCTGGGTGAAATTCACAAATATAGAGAAAACACACAAGGTAGCCAATCCCATAAACAATTGAAATAATAAGTAAATATTATTAACAGAATAGAAAAACAAATGTGAATTAATTTTAGTGGTAAAAATGAAAGGGAAAAAGCAGGTGAGAACAGCAGAAGTGACATAGGTAAAGAGGGAGAAAAGCACTTGCAGTCAAATTTTTGATGGAGGTGTCTTTTGAGTTGTGCTCTGAATGTGGGAAAACAAGAAACTTATTTTAGGTGAGGGGAGAAGGGACTGTCAGAGTTTGGGTGCAGGAATAGAAAAGGAATGTTCAGACTAGTGCAGTTTGGATTTGGGGTGTCTGGAGTGAGGGAGTTAATTAGGAGAGGTTGTGGGAATGGATAAAGGAGATTCTGCTGATAGAGATAACTACAATTAGGGGTACAGAGAATAGGCAAGGGGGGGGGCTGGAACTTACTGGAGGAAGCTGGCAAAGGTACAAAGGTACTGGGAACAAATAATTAGAAAGAGAAAGGTAATAGAATGAAAATAGGCCAAGAAGACATTTGGATTGCAGGCTAGAGATTACCTTCCCCATCAGGGATTGATATCTAGAGTATACACAAAGAGAAAAGGATAGGGGGATCCTAAATGAAAGGCCTGAACTGGCTGAGTCTATCACTGAATCTAGAACAGAAGCTTCTGTTAAAAAAGGATAATTAGTAGTGCATATAAAATATTGCATGATAATAATAAGGATCGATCAGAGAAGATCAAAAAAGATGGGGAAGAGAGATTGAATAAGCAATTCACAAAGAAACAACTGGGGAAATGTATGGCTCCAAAATATGCAATATAATCTAGAAGATTTAGGACTTTTGAGTGGACGTGTTTGCACAGATACTTTTATACCCCAAGCAAACTCCAAAGAAGTTTTCCTCAGGTATACAGCAAATGTTGGAGATGTAATGGGGAAAAAAGAGGTACCTGACAGCATATGTTCTCGGAGTGTAGTAAACTGTTAGACTTTAAAACTTCCCTATAGAACACTTTGTCAGGTATACTAGACACTGTAAGGCCTTGTTAAGTTTAATTTTGATGGCTACCAAAAAAGCAATTATTATAAAATGGAAATAAAAGTCTAAACCAACTATTATGAAAACAAGTGTAACAGGACCAGGACAAAATAAAAAATAAACAATATACTAAGTGAAAAGATGTCCACTAGGCTGAAATTAGGATAAAAGACACTTTATTCAGAACTATAAAACAATAAAACAGTAAAAATAGGTAAGTGCTTTCGTGGGTCTACTGCTTCCTCAGACCATAAAAAACACACACTCTGTTAAAACTCATTTAAACACTTTCCTACCAGTCAAAGACAAAAATAAAATCACATGGTATGTCTTAATGATGCAAGCTTCTTCTTTTTAGAGCTGGCTTTAAAGAGACAGCATTATTAAGTCCTGGATATGGATCTGCTTTAAAATCTAATATCCATCTTAATTCCATTAATTCAGTTTCATTACCAATGTCACCCTCACTAATATTGACGTTGACCTTCTGCAAAACCGGAAATTTAAACTGGTGGGTACCACCTAGTTCTAGGGCATGTTTGGCTAGTACATTAGTAAGTTTACCATTACGTATATCATTCACATGTTGAAGTATTCTCTCCTTCAAAGTATGGTTGGTCTTCCCAACATAAAATATTTCACAAATACATTGAGCCCAAGAAACAAGATTTCTGTCAGTGCAATCTGCATAAAATCGAAACACAATAGCTGCTGCATTCTCATTAGTTCATTAAGAGCTATGAATGAAGTACTGTTGGCTGTGAGACCAAAAATATGCACAGGACTGAGCAGTGATTGTTCAGTCAAGAATACTGCTTCCACTTTATGCCTTCTATCCAAGGACTCCGTTTTTTTAGAGAAGGCATTACCTATATGCCAAGAAAAATGGAAGGGTCGCTTGCACAGCAGGCAAAGCAGGCCCAGGATAAGGTTGGATACACCAGTGAAGCGAAAAAAGCTGGATCAAAGGAGATGGCTTAATTTTTAATCTTTCTACATTTCCATTAACAATTGAACAAACTGCAGTCCTGAATAAAGGGCTTTCGTTTATCCTTGCAACTCAAACTAATTTAACGGATGTCTTCTTAGACTTGCATCTTTTTGCTAGAAATGTTATGTTGAAAGTGTTTTTTTCGGAGAAAAATGGTTTGTATAATATTTTTAAAAAAATGAGTGTTTTTACTCCTAAGTCCTCACCAGCCTTAGAGGCCTTCATTGATTTATGTGAAAAAGATTTGAGAGAAGGCTTTGATACTAGACATGGTGGTACTAATTTTTATAACTTAACACCTAAAGAAATGGTAGCTCTTAATGAACTAATGAGAACTCAGCAGCTTATTATTAGACCAGTGGACAAAGGTGGTGGGATAGTTCTATTAGATAAAAGCATCTATATTGATAAAATGATGGACTTGAATGGTGAAGTTGTATACTTAAAGCTGCAGAGATTTCAGTTAACAGGGATCATTAATGGGCTTAATTTTTATTTATATGACTTGTTAATGACAAACCAGATTGACTATGATCTTTATGCCTATTTCTCTGTTGACCACCCCATAATACCCATCATATACGGTCTACCTAAGGTTCATAAAGATGCTGTGAGTCCCCCCTTCCGACCTATTGTGTCAGGCAAGGGGTGGCTAACAGAACCGTTGTCCATATATGTAGAGAAGTAGCTCAGGCAGGTTCTGAATTCTGTTAGGAGTGTCCTGAAAGATTCGAAACAGTTTTTACAAGATCTATTCCAATGGTCTAGGGAATCTGATGATCTTGATGATGTAATTTTTGTAGCTTTAGATGTCAATTCACTTTTCACAGTTATTCCCAATGATATAAAAGTGGACAGTATTAGAATGTTTTTGACATCTGAGAGTATGTTCTCTAACTCTAAAGTGGAGCTTATTTGTGCATTATTAGATTTAATTTTGGGAAATAATGTTTTTGCTTTTGAAACAGAATATTTTTTACAAAAACTAGGAGTTGCTATGGGGACGGCGTGTGCCAACTCATATGCTAATATAGTTCTTGCTTACTGGGAGAAGCAGTCAGTGTTTTCAGACACTCACTTTGCTACTTATGTGAAGTTCTACAGGCGTTTTGTGGATGACGTTTTCCGTATTTGGCAGGGGCTTTTTGGTTTATTGACTCAATTTGTTGATTATTTGCAGAACACCACTACTTTTCTTATGTTCACTATGCATTATTCCCTGGAGAGTATTGATTTTCTGGATACATCTGTCAGTAAAAATGAGTTGGGTTCACTATCAACTAGTATGTTTAGGAAATCTTGTAAGAAAAATAACATTCTACATAACACGAGTATGCACCCTAGACATGATCCCAGAAATGTGGTTAAGAATCAGGTACTCAGGGTAATGTGATTACACACTGATGTAGTGTCCTTGGTGAAGGCTTTGGATATCCTACATATTGAATTGTTAGAACATGGCTACAGGATAGGGATTATAGAGCGGGCCATTGAAGAAGTTAGAGGGAATGGAATCAAACCTTATTTTTCTGATAGGTCTGAGCATCAGTCAGAAGGCTTGCAGCCCCTAAAGGACAGTGGTGTGAATAGGGTTGTTTTGATGTATTCCAGTAATATCAACTTTGTGTGTGACATTTTAAAGAAAAATTGGCCAATATTGATGACAGATGAGGCTATAAGTAGAGGAGTTGGAGAGGTTCCAAGTTTTACATTTAGAAACAATAGGACCCTGAAATAATGCTTATGTTATAAGCAAACTGGATGTGTTAGGACGTGTTCTGAATGGCAGGGTATTTATGCCTGTAGATCATGCAAAGTCTGTAGATACATTTGGTCAGCTACTTCAACTATGCATCCTAGAACTCATAAGACTATTGTGTTTCGATTTTATGCAGATTGCACTGACAGAAATCTTGTTTCTTGAGCTCAGTGTATTGCTTGTGAAATGTTTTATGTTGGGAAGACCAACCATACTTTGAAGGAGAGAAGACTTGAACATGTAAATGATATACGTAATGATAAACTTACTAATGCACTATCCAAACATGCCCTAGAACTAGGTGGTACCCACCAGTTTAAATTTCTGGTTTTGCAGAAGGTTACCGTCAATATTAGAGAAGGTTACATTGCTAATGAGACTGAGTTCATGGAATTAAGATGGATATTAGATTTTAAAGCAGATCCATATCCAGGACTTAATAATGCTGTCTCTTTAAAGCCGGCTCTAAAAAGGAGAGGCTTACATCATTAAGACAAACCATGTGATTTTATTTTTGTCATTAATTGATAGGAAAGTGTTTAAATGAGTTTTAACATAGTGTGTGTTTTTTATGGTCTGAGGAAGCAGTAGTCCCATGAAAGCGCTTATCTATTTTTATTGTTTTATAGTTCTGATTAAAGTGTGTCCTTTATCCTAACTTCAGCCTAGTGGATGTCTTTTCTCTTAGTCTAAACCAACTATATTTGAAGTAGTGAATATTGTAAAAGAGAGAAAAGAAGAGGAAGTGAGATCTTTAAAAAAATGGTAGGAATAAATGAAATAAAAAATGAAAGTTGTGGGAACGATGCATGCAGAAAAATGTTCTAGAGGAGGAATGGGGTTTAAGAGAAGGCTGGAATTGAACAATCTATGTAATGTTGATTTGATTATATAGTACAGAACTATATGTGTGATGTATAATGTTTTTAAACGTGAGCTTGTTAATGTGGTTTGATTACTATTATATAAATGTAAGTTTGCCCATGTCACAAGTGATAATTCAATAAATGTGTTTAAAAATGTTCTGAAGATGAAAAAGATTAACTTGCCTACCAGTTTTTCTGTAACTGGAGACATTCAATTTGCTCTCCATCAGATTTGTATCCAGGCCAAGAGGTAAGTAAGAGTCAAGTTGGATTGGGGGAAAATGGTAAATCTTTACAGACCATGATGCAGAACATACAGCAGAAACATGATGAAGTAAATATAATATAAAATATAAAATAGATAAAATATAGGGAAAGGAATCCGGATGTGGAAAACTTTACAATACAAAAAATAAGAAGACTAAGAGGAAAAGTAGAAAAAAAGATTAGTAATGGAGAAGTCAAAGAAATAGAAATTGAGGTTATGGAACAGCTACAAAGAGAAGGTTTCAGTACAGAAAATTGAATGCAGAAAGCACTACAACAAGATAGAGCAATGGATATCCAAATTAAGGGGAAACCAGTGGAAAAGGAAGCAATTGGTCAGGTGCCATTATCAAGATATTTTGGAACCTTCCACAGGAAACCAGTATAAACATTCATTTGAAGCTAGACAGCAAGGAAAGGAACAGGAAACTGTGGAAACTGATGCAGTCAATGTTGAGGAGTGATAGGCCAGTGAGTTCCCATATGACAGAACAACAGATGACACACGATGAAATTGAAGAGGATGTGCCACAGGAAGATGCTATAGAACTTTCTATAGAATGCCCACAGGAAACAGAAAACAAGGGATGGAAGAAAAGGAGTTAAGAGAAGAGTCGCTTGATTTAATAGACAAAGACAGATATATCAAGATCAATGAGAGAAATAGACTGCAGAAAGTTAATAAAACCCCCAAAGTCAGAAGCTTGATAAAACAAATGAACACAGTAATTAGGACTGTCCATAGAGATCCATGCACTATAACAGAGGTAAACAGAATATCTTACTGTGCTGCTAAATTAATAACTGGTAAAGTTCTACCACAGGAACACAGGGTAGCGAGGGAAAAGAGGGGGCAAAAATGAATACCATCATGGAAATATCAAATGGCAAGAAGTGTCATTGTTAGAAGATTATAGAAGAAGGAATAGATCAACAAAAATACTAAGAAAGATAGATGTGATAAAAGCAATGCGCAGTATTAGAACAAACCAGGATCTATTATGCACTACTGGAGATAAGCTAAAAATTTCAAAACAGGCAGATATGAAGATAAATATAAGGGAAAAGCACAAAATAAGCAATTTATTGATGACCCAAAACAGTTCTATAGAGAACTGGCAAATAAGGTAAAAGGAATTGAAAGACTGCCAAAAAAAAGAGGAAGCAGATACATTTTGGAGAAGTATCTATGAAGATCCTGTGGAACATAAAGAAGCTAAATGGATAGAAGTAAAAGAAAGAATAAGGAGTTTAAAGGTACAGGATATGAAATGGGATGAAATAACAGCTAGAGAGATTGAAACAAAGTTAAGAAAAGCCTCTGACTGGAAAACTCCAGGTCCAGATGCAGTACCTAACTTTTGGTTTAAAGTATTAACTTCTTTGCACGAGGATTTAGCCATGAGTAAGAACTATTTATATGTGCACCCTGAACAGACACTGGACTGGTTAACAACAGGAAAAACAATGCTCTTACTTAAGAGTGAACCTGCAAGCTATCCTAAAAATTATAGACCAGTAAGTCTTCCAACAACGTATAAACTATACATGGGAACTGACGCCGACAGTGTTTATAGTCATTTGGAAGAAAACTCAATTATGGCAGTAGAACAAAAGGGCAATAAAAGAAAGTCATATGGAACAAAGGATCATTTGTTGTTAAACAAAGTTATAGTGGAGAACTGTAAGAAGGGGAAGAATCTAAGTATGGCATGGATTGACTACAAAAAAGCATTTGATAGTATCCCACATTCATGGATAAAAGAGTGCTTAAAAAATGTATGATATACACAGTACATTGATTAACTACACTACAGTAACCATGAAACAGTGGCAGACCACTTTGCAATTAAGCCATGATAAAGGACAGATTACTATCCCAGGGATAAAAATTCAAAGGGGGATATTCCAGGGTGACACTCCGTCACTGTTGCTATTCTGCCTTGCCATTAATCCATTAAGCTGTTTACTTAACAGCTTAGGCCATGGCTACAATTTGGCTTCTAGAAAACAACAAAGTCTAATGACTTCTCAGCTTCTCTTTGTAGATGATTTAAAACTGTATAGCTCATCAGATGAGGAACTGAAAGCACAGCTGCAGGTTGTCAAAACTTTTTCAGATGATATTGGGATGTCATTTGGTCTTGATAAATGTGCAAAAGCAACCTTTAAAAAAGGAAAACTGCAGCACCAGGAAAACATCAGTTTGGGACAAGAATGTGATATAAAAGAACTTGAGCAAGAGGGAGTCTATAAATACTAGGGAATTGATGATGGATCAGCAATAAAACATGAACAAATGTGAATAAAGCTCAATAAGGAGTACTTTAGAAGACTTAAATTAATCCTGAAAACAGCATTGGCATCTAGGAACAAGATCCAAGCAATAAATCAATTTGCTCTTCCTGTCCTAATGTATAGTTTTGGAATGATTGACTGGCCCCAAAAAGTGTTGGATTGGTTGGATATTAAAACAAGAAGGATGCTTCATTCACACCAAATGATTTATAAAAATCAGTGTATACCAAGATTACTTCCGTGGTGGTGCAGCGGTAGTGTTGTTGTCTCACAGCAAGAGGTTCTCCCGTTCGATTCTCGGTTTGGGTTGGGAGTGCCTTCTGTGTGGAGTCTGCATGTCCTCCCCACAGTAGAGTGAGCGTTCAAAAGACATGCGTTGAATGGGCGTGCCTTCGTTGAAGGTTGGGCATCGGGCTGGCAACTCAACACCATAAAAACCAACTGCCAATCATTAGCGGACCGGAGTTCCGCTGTGGTGACCCCTAACCGGGAAAAGCCGAAAGACAAACAACAACAGTGTATACCAAGATTATATATTCCCCATTCCGAAGGTGGATGGGCCTCCTTGAAATTGATTACATGTATAGATCTGCAATCGTGGCACTCCACACATATCTACTGACCTCACAAGATCCAAATGTAGTGAAAGTTTTGAAACATGAGGAGAATAAATCTAAGATGACATCTCTGCTTAATTTAGCAGAAGCATATCGACATCAAGCAGGAATGGAAATCAAACCAGAAGTAGATAAAAGCCAAGCAGTAACTGAATGTGCTAAAAAACAAAAGAAAGAATATAAGGTGAAGGACCAGATGAGAAGGGAAGAAATGTGGAAAAAACATAAATATAGTTGCAAGTATAGAAAACTTCTGGAAGAGCCTCATGTTGATCAAGAATGAACGCAGAAATGGTTAAGGAGAGGTGAATTCACATCAAGAAATGAAAGGTTAATACTGGCAGCCCAAGACAGTGGGGTACATACACGCTGGTTTACAAAGTCCATTGAACGTGTGGGAGAAACAGACATATGTAGGTTTTATAAAATTGAATTGTAAACAATTACACAACTTGTTGCAGGTTGCGACACACTAATGGCAGAGGGACTGTATACTGAAAGACATAATGTGGCAAGACTGTTACACTGGAGATTGTGCAAACATTATGGTATCGAAGTGGCTGAAAAACAGTGAAAAAATGAGCCACAAAGAATCATAAAAAATGATGAAGTTTATATCACATGGGATCACCCAATACTAACAGTTCAAAAGATAGATGCTAGAAAACTGGATATAGTGGTCCAAGAAAAGAAGACAAAAGTAGCATTAATCATTGAAATCGCCACACCTAGTGACTACAGTGTCTTGTGTACAGAAAGACACAAAGTCATAAAATACCTTGATCTGCAGACAGAAATGAGAACCATGCGGAAAAAAGATACCCAGGCAGTTCCAATAGTAGTAGCAGCAACTGGTATTATAAAAAAGAATTTACAATCATATTTAGATATGTTACCAATTCATGTAACACCGTACGAATTGCAGAAGGAGTCATTACTGGGCACATTGAGGGTGCTGTGAAGAGCACTTTTGGCTGACATCAAAGAGTGAAACAATACTAATTTCATGAACTTTAATCGTACTTTGACTTAGGAATGGGGTCCATTCCCGTCATGGTATTAGAAACTCAAAAGACTTGGAGAAATTTAAAACATCAGAAACATGATGGAGAAAATCCTGAGACTATTGAGATGGCTATTCCTCATGCACCGAGAGATAACCAAGTGGTTCCCTGATATCTTGCCTAGTGTGATGGCAAAATCACATCTACACCCACTGAGATTTACCTGTAAAGACAGTGAAGTCAAACTGCCACTGTAATGTGAAGACTCTTACCTGTTCCACTGACCAGATAAATAGACTGTGACATTATTGCGTTTGGCAGAAAAATGTTTTCAGTGTTAAGTAAAATGTTTTGAAAATTATATTTCACTGTTTGTCTATTATTGAAAGTTTTCTCTAATATGAGGGAAGCTATGTTGTTGTGTCTTTCGGCTTTTTCCGGTTAGGGGTCACCACAGCGGAACTCCGGTCCGCTAATGATTGGTAATCACACAGTCTGTGATTGCTTAGCTGTGTCTTCAAGGGGAGTTCACTGCTACTGTGTCTGGCTATGTAGGAGTCTGCAGAGTTTGCAATCGTTCCATGACAAAATGTAAAAGTATTCCAATTTACAGTTGTAGGGATTCAGTGTCTATTCCTGCATGCAGAGAGCATGACAGAGTTTAAAAATGCTTAAGGGCAATTTAGAAACCATGAATCCATCTATTGTATAGCATTGTGATGTATATACCCTGGGTAAAATAAGAAAGCAAGCAGCAGATGTACCAAATTCAGAAATCACAAATTCATCTAATTGCAGAGCTTTAAAATGTAAATAACATAACAACATAGATAAACTAAATAAATAAGAAAGCACATATACTAAAATTGTAACTTTGGCAGTTTTATTTGGAATTTTTTGGGAAATACTAAGTATGTGTCATCTTTGCTATCTTACCTGTAGCTTATTTTCATTTATGTATTTTAAGACTCAATTGTTTCTCTCTTCTTTTTGGAAAGTGCCTGCCCTCTTTTTCACAGGACAAGTCCTTGCAGACCTCTATGCTATGTGTGTGGGTAGAGAGGAACTGAGTATGAAAACAGGCCAATGACCTCAATCCCTTAGTACAAGAATTCTGGACAAAGTCAAAAACAATGGAAGAGGGTGGAAACCAAGGCCCAAAATCAGGGACAGATTTTAAATATTGCATTTATAGGCTTAGACTGATGCTGGAATAACAGGTTTAGCATTAACATTCATTTGTGACGGATATGAAATGGGAAACTCAAATGCATGTCATTATTTAGCGAGTTCAACAGTTTGTCAGAAAACCTCAAATTTTATGAGGAACAGATTAAATACAAAGCAAAAATCAGGCCAGCGCACGCACATACAGACACACACACACACACACACACACACACACACACACACACACCACTACATAGAGGCAGTGGTACATATAAGACAAAGTAAGATCTCCGTTGCTTATTTTAAAGCTGTCTCGCTATGTTAAACCCATTTAACATAGCGAGACAGGTTTAAAAAGAAAGCAAAGGAGAAAGCAAGATCTCTATTGCTTTTTACACACTTCTCACTATGTTAAAGGAGTTTAACATAGCGAGACAGCTTTAAAAAAAGCAACGGAAATCTCCGTTGCTTTTTTTGAACCTGTCTCACTATGTTAAACTCCTTTAACATAGCGAGACAGTGTTTTGAAAAAGACTTATATACTAATAGAAAAAGTCCGGGGGACCAGACCTTTTTCCATTAGTATAAGTCGATTTACAACGTGCAAGCTGACCAATCAGCGTGCACGTTTTGGAATATTAATGGGGGGTCATGGTATAATGATTGTTTTTTGGTGGAAAACCATCTGTAGGGGGAATAACTGCATTCCACTGAAGTATCTGATTGGCTCTCCCCTCATCTCAGTTGTTCTCTAGCTATTATAGCCTCATTTCAAGTGAAATCACTCTGATACTGCCTGCTGCAGTTAACTTAGGTGTATCTTAACAATAATCTAGCAGCTTGTGTTACTGCCTTAAAAGTTATCAGGACTTGTCTTCCTCCTGTCTCGCTGTAGTGTTACAGATTGTTTTCCTGGTACTTACTCCACTGTTGGTTAAACTGCTACTTTCAGCCCTCGCATTCACTCTGGTCTCCTACCTTACCCCAATTCCCACCCATCCCCGACTACATCTAAACTTATACCTCTGTTACTCTGCCTCCTCTACTCATCTTTCTATTCTGTACTTAACTGCACCATCCAGTCACAAGCTGTTTTCATTTTACCACCCTACTCACTTCTCTTCTAAATTCCTTCTCAAATCTCACTCTGCTCCCTCCCCATCATAACCTATCTGCCACACTATTATTGCCACTCATTAACTCACTTTGCCATATTACAAGATTTTTACAACACTAAGCATGCTGTTCCCATCCTATAACACCTTATTCATCCTCCTTTCTTTCCTAACATCCCCACCAGCAACAGTAATAATAAATAAGCACACCTCAACCATCACTTGATCCACACCTATTAACCATCTTCCCACTATCTACTCAAAAACCTCTTCAGGCTTATTTTCCATAACTCCATTTCACAGTTTTAACCCCACAATACTAAAAAAATGCCAGTCCCAATGTCAAAAGAATACTTCTACTCATCTATACTAAAGATGCCATAGTAAGTAAACCATCTTTCTCCATCATACATCAATGTGGTAAAATCCATCCCAACCCAGGTTCAACCAAACCCCAGACCAAAGAATGCACCCTAAAAGTTTAAAAATAGTCATGCTAAACATTAGAAGCATAAGCAACAAAATCACAGATTTTCATGCCTGGAGTCAACACAACACAGATAAATGGCCACAACAAGAGATATGGCTAAAACCTGAAATAAAAGATGCTGAAATACTACTCCCTTGTCCAGTGATAATATTTTTAGATTCGAAGGAACACATACAAAAGCAGTTGGAGTAGCTATAATCTTCCCAAATATGCTCATAGTAACTCCCTTATACAGGCACAATCCCAAAATTTGGAAAGTAGAAATCCTAATCTCATTCCTAAAACTTAAAAGAACCACGAATATATGCATTGCTGTGCCATGTATCCCTCATGACAGAACATTTCAATACTTGAAAACATACTATCCTGGACAGCAGATACAATCACAAATTAAATTATCCTCCTGGGTGATGTAAACATTGACTGGTAGTCTTTATCTGCAAATTCAGCAAACAACAGCATGAACCTCTTTGGATTCACTCAACCTGTTAATACACCAACAAGAAATGGCAAAAATATCTCCCAAGACTCTATCCTGGATTGGATTCTGGTTACCAACCTATCTAATTTTACCTCTTCAGGTAGCCTCCCGTAAATTCTAAGTGACCACCTGGCAACATATACCCTTCAGAAATATTACACATAACAAAGGAATATAAACTCAAAATTACATCTAATCTCTCTAAATTTCTCCAAAAAGTCTTTCATTTAAGCTCTAAAAGTGGTTAACTGGTCTATCCTAAAAAGACTTCCCCTAAATGATCTGGTTGAATACTTTAATACAGCATTTATAAATAGTCTTAATGCCCTAGCCCCACAGTGTACAAAAATAATTTAAAACAACTGTACATTAAGGCTCACCAACCAATGCAAACTCATTATGAAAGACAAGACAAAGCTGGATTAACTGGCAAAAGAATAGAAATTACAAATATCGGCAACGAAAACCAAGTCAAGAAACAAGTTAATAGAGATAAAAAAGTCTTATTATACTCAAATACAAGATAGCCATAAAAATAATTCTAAAAACTTCTGGTCCTCCATATCTTCTCTCATCAAGCCAGGTACAAAAAAGGATCCCAGCCCATACCCAGACATTCCCCCAATTCAAACAGCTACCTCTTTCAATGCATACTTCAAAGAATGCATTACCAACTTAACCACAAACTCACATAACACACCTCCTTCCAAGCAAACTTCCCCTCTCTCAGACCCTAGCACACCTCCTTCATAAAACTATCCTAACTGCAACCTCTCCATTACATACATAGATAACTCCATGCATTTTGCCTTTCAACCAGTTTCTATAACTCTCATAAAAAAGCTTTTACATATACTAAAGCCTTGTTCTTCCTCAGCCGACACCCTTCACCCTAGAATATCTAAATGTAGCTACAGATGCAATAGCATACTCAATCACCACTCTTATTAATGGATCATTTACAGAATTCTGTGTCACTAACTTATGGAAAATGGTATATATTATCTCGCTTACATAAAGGAGTTAATTGCACTGACGTTACAAATTTCTGTCCAACAGACATCCTATCTCCCCTCTCTAAAATCCTTGAAAGATCTGTACATCAAAAATGTCTCCACTACCTCTTACAAAAATAAGCTAATCACCAATACACACCATGGATTTCAGCCAGACCACAGCAATTCAACTGCATTAATATCACTTACAGACACTGTCAATAAAGCTCACAATTCTAATAAACTTGTATCTGCAGTATTTCTAGATCTATCAAAAGTCTTTGACATGGTCTCTCACAATAAACTCCTCAATCAGCTTTCTACCCTGGGTCTATCAGCTCTGTCTCCATTGCCAACAGGCAACATGCTGTAAAATGGCAATTCTCCATCTCTGCACACCTTCCCACTTCCACAAGAATCCCACAGGGATCCATCCTTGGTCCTGTACTATTTGTGAAGGCACCCTGACTCAATATACAGATGATTCTACCATCATGTGCTCTTCAAACACCTTAACTCACCTCCAAGAAATCACTCAACAAGCTATCTCCATTGAAACCTGGCTAACAAAAGTCTAACAATTACTCAATCCCCAAAAAAACAAACTCCTTCTCCTCTTTACCCCAAAACTCACACTCTTAACAAAGCATCTTTCAAAATCTTTTTGGTAAATGGCACTGAAATTGAATTAGTTCACCATACCAAACTATTAGGAATCATAATAGATGATAATTGTAAATCTGACCTCCACATCCAAAGCAATATCAAGAAAACCCATCAAAAACTAGGCATGCTATACAGAAATAAACATTTTCTGGGAACACCTACAAAAATTACTCTAGCCAAAACCTACCTTCTGCCCTTCCTACTCTATGGAGCCTCAATTCTAACCAATTTACAATCATCCATAAAAAGCAAACGTGAAAACTGCTAGAACAAAATTGCCAAGTTGCTACTAATTCATCCTCCTTTACCCATCACTGTAAAGCTCTGCATACCCTTAGCTGGCTGGGAACCCTCCCCCCCCCGCCTCTTCTACATTCAACTCATAACAACACATAAAATCATATACAAACCATTAGCCTGTCCAGCTCTTTCCCCTTTAATCAACATATATTTCTTCCCACCATAAATAAGCCAAATAAATCTCCTGGACAAAGCCTATACTCGTACTCAGTAGCAGAAAATGGAACTCCCTTCCTCTACCACCTGAACTATTTCTAACCTACCCACCTTTAAATGCTCCATAAAAAATATTTTACAAAATCTTTGACCTGCTCACTATACTTCTCAGCGTCCTCCAACCTCCTATTCCATCCCTTTATTTTGTTTTTCCCACTACCTTATCATACCTACTTTCTCTCTGCAGACCTTTCCTCCCTACTCACCTAAACTTCCTGAAGGCACCGTACCCTGCACTCTTCCTATAATCTCCGTTTTTCTTCATCCTTACTTCCTTCTGTAAACCTAATATGAACACCCCTTATCATACTAAGACAGCACTTAATTTCCTGTCACTGTCTCTAATCATGTAATCTCTACTATCTCTTTTAGATATATTATTAACATTTCCTCAGGTCTCATTTATTGCATATTATACAATGACAGGTCACTGACATTCAAAACTGTGCATGCTGATTGGTCAGTCCAACCAGCATACCCATTGTAAATCCAGCATATACCAAGAGAAAAACTTCTGGTCACATGGACTTTCTTCTACTACTATATGCTACAGCGTTCCAGTTTTGTTGAGCTAAGAGATCAGGAGGTTCATACTGGGGGCAGAGAAAATACAAGGAAAATCAGGTATGTTATGCAAAACTAAAATAACGTACCTGATTTTCCTTGCATTTATGCCCTGTATTGTAGCACTGAACTGTTTGGATCTCAAACTTAAAAAAAAAAAAAGCAAGCTAAGATCTTCCTTTCTCTGTTGCTAAATAAAGCATTTATGTATTGCAAAAGTGTGAGAACTTAAGTCTGATATGCATGTGCAGTACATCAAGAAAGCAGAAGAACACCATGGTGCTTTTATACAAAGGCATTATTTAAGAAAAGTAAGTCATTTTTTTCTTTAATAATGTACCAAAACTCTGTAATGTTATAGTGGAAACAGGCACAGACAAAGCCCAGGCAAAGCAATAACCAACAACTGGGTGTGATATATTGAAGATTTACCCACGATTGCCTTTGTTTAATCACACCAACTGTGGGTAAATCTTCAATATACCACACCCAGTCGTTGATTATTGCTATACTAATCTATATAACATATAATATGACTAATTATTTTTTCCTCACATATTTACTCCAACTCACGATTTATTATTTATTTATCTATTTGACATTTGTTTACCAGGGTGGTCTGACTGGGTCTACAGAACCCATTTTCAGCAGAGGCCCGGGGAGAAAAACTCCACATACAGTACAATACAAATACAGAATAATCCAATACAATAAAAATTATATTAGACATACCATACAAAAAATAAGTTGAAAGAACAAACTGCTACAAGATGTTGCAAATATATTACTACACATCTAGAAAATTCTATACAGTTAAAAACATTACAGACAATAATAGAAATTCTCACCATACATGATGTAGACAGTGTCCAAAACTGTTGTACGTAAGTAGTGCTATGTGTGACATTGACTGTAATAGTACATGCAAAATAGAATATTAGTTTCAGTTAGGGAAATAGCAGCCAGAAAGTTAGTGATGCAGACAGATAGTGAGAGAGATTTAAGAAGAATAGAAGTAATAAAGCCTGAACAGTAGCTTAAGGATATGGTATAGAAGCAGAGAAGGAGTTAGAAGAGCCTTAGGATCTTGCAGTCTGTGAGGGATTGAAATGTGACAGAAAGAGGAAGACCTGAGCATTAGGTAGACTTTATGCAGGAGGAGAGCCATGTATTTTTGAGATGATTTTTTAGAGGCGCTTTGAAATGGGTTAGGCCAGGCAGAGACCTGGTAGCTACAGGAAGTGAATTCCAAAGTTATAGAGACAGAGTATGAATACAGAGAGTGACTAGATTTTCTTGTGGGTTTTGAGATAGCTAAGAGATTTTTGTCTTCTGATCATAGGGATTGAGTTGGTGTGTAAGGTGTGGCCAGATTGGCTAGTTCAGGGCAGGCAGGCAGTAGGCTTGAAAATAAGTTGTGTAAGGTGGATAGCTGAAAAAAGGCAAGTTGGTTGGGGAGTTCAAGCCAGTTTAATTCTAGGAGTGGTTTACAGTGGTGTGTATGATATTTAGAGTTTGTGGCAAACTTTGCAACTTTGTTGTAGCACTGTTCCAACTTGCTTAGGAATTTTGTGGAATTTTGTAAGTTAGTTAAGATAGGGGGACCATAAAGAAGGGAGGGAAGTAAAAATGTTTTTGCAAGGGTTGTTTTGGTTGCTGCAGTAAATAAATGTTTGTTTCTATATGAGCCCCAGTTTTTGATGAATTTCTTTATATTTTGCTGTATATGGGGGTCAAATGAAAGTTTATTGTCAATGATAACACCCAGAAGTTTGGTTTCCTGCACTATTTCTATGACAGTGTTGTCAGATGCAAGGATGTTGAAATGATCAGACAGGGTAGGTGTTTTGGGGGATGAAAGAGTACTAGTTTTGACTCCCTTGGATTAAGAAAGAGTTGAGCATTTTTTAGCCAGGATTCGACTGCAGTAAAGGACTGTTGAGTTTTTGAAAGTAGTTCTGGTAGTGATTGAGCAGTGCAGATTATAGGTTGGTACTAGGCTATCGGTCCTAGGGCCTATACAAGCCTAGCCATAACAATTCCCTGGCTATTTCTTCCCACACTATTTACTTCCTTGGACCCCTGTCTAGTAGGGCGACTGACGTGATCCCCGGGGTGAATTTCCTTTCTCCCATCCAATCATCAAGGTTCCTTTTGAAGAGGGCCAAAGAGGCTCTCTGGTTGACATGTACGGGCAGTCTATTCCAGATTCTGGAGAGTCTCTGGGTCAGGAACATATCCCTCCAGCATGTTTTGTTTATTGTGATGACAAGGTTTAGATCCCTGGAGCGTGTGAAACCACGTGGATGGTTTACCACCATAAACAATAAGTGAGGCAGAATGTTCCTGAATACAAAGACAAGGTGACTGAACTCTAAAAACTTGACCTGAGTCACAGCATCTAATTTTATAGTTATGGGGTTTTCAATGTCTTTTCCAGGGATCTATTACACTGTTGTGTCTTTTCGGCTTTTCCCGGTTAGGGGTCACCACAGCAGAACTCCGGTCTGCTAATGATTGGTAGTTAAGTTTTACGTGCCGAGTTACCAGCCCTGACGCACAACCTTCAACAAAGGTATGCCCATTCACACGTCTCCACGCAGAAGATGCTCTAGCTGAGAATCGAACCGAACAGCGTTTTACTGCGAGGCAACAACGCTGCTGCAGCATCACCACCGCGGGTTCAGGGATCTATTACACTGATGAGAGTAAAATATGCTGAAGTGTTAATGTAGCTTCACCTTCAGCAGTAAAAGGCCAGTGGGTAAGTTGGGGGTGGGGTTATCCTTCCAGCAGATTCAGCACTACAAAGAGAACATACTAGGGCATGACTTACAAATTAAATTATTAGTCTGAGAGTCTATGAGTTTGTCTTACATAGATTTAACTCAGTGTATTTTTCCCTTGTGAACTTTTGCAACTGCAAGTTCTTTAGGTAGTGGGTTGTTTTACTTCTTGTAGTGAAAGCAGAGTGAAAAAAAATATATATATAAATAAATTAAATTAAAAAACTATGAAACTTGAGTTCTGTGTTTTTCTCATTACAACATTTTTCACTCCTATGATTTGTAATGATGCATGATTTTTTTTTTATTTAAAATATCTGTAATTGATTTTTGAAAGATTGTGATTGTGGAGCTTTTCTCACAGGCCTCCGCTGAAAATGGGCACCTTTTGCCCAGTCGGACTTTCCCAGTAAACACATAATTACTTAATAACAATACAGAGGAGACAAGAGGAAGTAATGTACAACAAAATAATGACAGCTCTACACAAATGTTACAGAACACTATAATTCCACATCGGAAACACCTTTACTTTGAAATGAAACAACAACTAGAACTCTTAAAACAGCCGTTTTTGTCCTGGAATAGCTCAAAATAGTAAAAATATCCCACTTCTCTCATCTGAAAAATAAACAAGTACGCATTAACTATAGTTATGTGTTTGCCCACACCTAAATAAAAGTAACAAGACACCACACCACTTTACTAAACTTGATCTTTAGCAGTTTGGAAATTAATGACATCATCAGTTTCAATCGCTGATGCAGTACAACTAGAACGTGATGACTTAAATCCCCTGGTGATGCAGACGTTGTTACGGAAGGAGGACGTTGTTTGTTTCTGCACAGACGCCGTAGTGGCTTGGTCTCAGAAACGATGTCCTCTCTTGAACAGCAGAATAACAACAACGAGGAACCTGGACTTAACGGTATGAATAGTTGGATAGCTTGGCCACATTTTGTGAAAAATATCTTTCGGAAGAGGCAGTTCATAAAAGATGACAGTTGCTAACTAATCTTTTACCAATACTCATTACTGTTTCATTAGCAAAATGTTGCCAAAACATCAATTTATCGGTTGTGTTTTTAATGGCGTTGATATTGGCCAATGGCAGTGCCTGTATTTTGTGAGTACTGGCGTGAGAGCTTGCTGTGGCAGGGCTTCTTGAGGATTGACGTTAAAGTAACATGCTATTGGCCAATATGTGAAGTTAGGTGAAGTCAGTTAACCTATAGGCGGCTCTGTGAAGAGTTTGACAGGTGGGGTATGTTGCTAACTTAAAGAAGCCAGTGTTGGTAACGTGATGACGCGAAGTTGTTTGTGTTTAGGTTTGTTGGTTGTGATGCATTAAACGAAGGAATAACTTTCCTGTATTAGTTTATTGAAGTATGTTGGTCTTATTTAATTAACGTCTTTTTAAATAGAGAAGTTGAACATAATGCTATTGTTTTATTAAACTTTGTGCACGAATATATTCATTTTGCGTAGTGAAAAAGATGCTCCGTAAAAACCCACAAATAAGACTCCAACCTGTACACACACGAAGGGTAAACAGTGTTGGGAGCCTTTATTTTCCGTAGTTGTTCACTCTCATCATGGTCAGCATGATCACTATTTTTCTGTGGAGATGGCTGCTTAATGTGCTTTTGTAGTTCTAGCCGACTTAGGGTATTCATCATGTTTTTATTGGTATATATATATATATATGTTTGCTTGATGGTACAGTACAAGTGCTGCTATGAGCATACAGTCTTAATTGAACCGGGCTTACCTGGTTATCTCAAACAAGAAACTGTTTTTGGAAACTAATTTTGATTACCATACATAATCTGAAACTGGTACTGGACAGGATCACGTTTATCTGAAAACAAGTTACATCACCATGTGAAATGCTGTCTGTCCGAAAGACATTGTTGGAGGGAGGGGGAGCTTTGCCAACACGTTGTACTGTTTACATGGGTAAAAGTGAATCTGTGATCCTGAAGGGAGAAACCCACCCCCATGTACGGTACTATGAATTAAGAACTATCAACAACACCTTCTGTTGTTTTTTTATATCGATTAACTACTAAAACACTGGGGTAGGTCCTACGTGACTGGCAGGTGTGGAGTATTTAAGTATAGTTCAAAAGAGGTTAATGGGAACACTTTTATTAAATTATCATAAATAAGTTATATATTTATACAAAATTAACATTAAACGTAATGCGTCACATATATTTGCTGTATATTCTGTAATCTAAGCAACGTTACATAATGTATTTAGTTTTTCTAAGTAGCATCTTTATTAAACCACCACGACCTAATCTATCATAAATTTATATAAATGAAAACAAACAACACTTGACCCAATCCTAGTTGCAAGCATTTTACATCACAAACCATACTGATGCACTTTCAGTTGCAAACATTATACATCACTTATAATCTACCCAATCATTTGCATAGCTCATTTAAGTCCTGTCTTCTTTTAAATCTAAATTCCTCCAATTTATGTATTGTTCCCACAGTTCCTATTTTTTCCATGCCATTTGCTGTTACCCTTTTCTAAAGATCTCATTTCCAGTTCTGTTACTATATTCACTACTTCTAATATATAGTTGTCTTAGATGTCTTAGATTTTGATTTCCATTTTCTAGTAATTGCTTTTTTGGCAGCCATCATAATTGGACACAACAAGGCTTACCATGTCTAGGCAATTCATATGGTGTATCACTTCCCTTGTCACACCAATGCTTCCACCCAACATCTCCGACAGTGTATCTCGCAGGGAATCCTTAAAGTCTGCCACCCACTGCACTCCCAGAAAATGTTTCTAAGTACGTGACTGCACTGGCTGTTGCGGGTCAGTGAGTTTGTGTAGTAAATGTAGAGTATTAACATGTAAACTAACATATTGTGCTGCAGGTTGTTTACTGGCTTATTTAATACGCTGTCATAAGACTGAAGTAAGACAGGTGACCAGGCTGCCAGAAGTGTGAAATGGTGAAAATAATGCTTGCACAGAGGTAGTACTTCATTAGAAGTATGTAACACTCCATACCAGTGCCACATGGCACTCCACTGGGGACCACCAGAGAGGATTATATTAGTGTCCTTGTACCCTTAACTTTCACCTTTCTTTCGAAAAATGAAGTTTAAAAGAACACTGGTTTTTTGTTGTTCTTTGTTTTTACAATTTCTTGCAAACTTGATCAAACGCATTGACTGCGGTCAACAAGAAGTATATACACATTGTTTTTAAAATATCGCTCACTTAACCCCCATTGTTTGTCTGACACTAAAATGTCTTGAGAGAGTGAAAGGTGTGAGTTTGTGTGCACTCTGCATGAAAAAAATCGCATACAATTGATTTATATGTTATTGAGAATAAGGTTCTTCCATTTGATGTTTTTATGTAAGATACAAGGCGATTTGTAGGGTTGAAGTATTGATCTTTTAAGTGGTCATGAGGTTTGTAGATTATTTATTGGCATGCTTTTTTTAGTCTTCCTTACAAACATACATACTTGTAGTAGGGTGTTGGTGCCAGGGAGCAACCTTATTAAACTTTGCGCATTTCTTTATATGAGCATGATTACTGTTGTATGTAACTATTATAATTTTCACAGTATTGCTGTGAACAAGTAAGTGTTATAGGTTCACAGGTAAGCAGTAGGCTAGCTGCCATTGCAAGCCATTTTAAGCCTAGACAGTTTCCCTTTTTATTCTCAAAATAACCTATCCCACTTGGTTATAGATTGGCCATACTCATCCCATGGTCTATTATATATTACCCCTAGTAAGAATAACTGGGATTATACCATAGATAATTTGAGGGGACCCACAAATGGGATAAATCATTTAGGAGCTGCATCTGCCCTTTAGTAGTACAGGGGGGCAGTGCTGGGGTCGATTTATTGTTTCCCATTCATAGATCTAAGTTGTGCTTGAAAATGGACAAGGATGAACTCTTGTTTTATGTG
The DNA here is from genome assembly GCF_019279795.1 of Protopterus annectens. Taxonomy (NCBI): domain Eukaryota; kingdom Metazoa; phylum Chordata; order Ceratodontiformes; family Protopteridae; genus Protopterus; species Protopterus annectens. Next base: position 590,908,829 of record NC_056743.1, on the reverse strand, counting down.
GATGGGGAGTCTATATTCCATAACTGTGGTATCCTCTGCAAAATATCTTTTTTTCCAAAATGTTCTTGTTGATTTCGCAGAAAAGGTTTAGATCCCTAGACAGGGTATTTCTGATGCCATTTGACTTGCTAATGTGCAGTAAATCCATCAGTAATGATTCAGAGGATGCCTTGTATGCTGGACATAGGTACCCTTTTAGCAGTCTATAGGATACTGAGTATAGTGACAAGGCTTTGAGTTCGTCCATTTAGGACATGTTTAGACCTTGCATCCTTTTAGTAATTTACTAATTGATATTTTGTGCTTATCATTTTAGTGCTATGTGGTTCTCTGTCAGTATATCTCCTGCTAACCTGCTTTCAGCTTACATTCATAAACTTTTTTACCGTCTTTCTATTCTTGTATTTTCCCCATATTGTCTTGCTCTGACTCGCTGTGGTCTTTCCTTTATCTCTTTTTGTAATAAGTATTAGCTTTATTGCTGCAATATAATATGACCGTTTTTATTAATTTTTCCCCTTTTTTATTCATTTATTTATTTTTCCCCTTTCAGAGTTATCTGGTCACTATATTTGACCTAGGCACTGCTGAAGCTCTGCCACAAGGGCCAACTTCCAAACTTTTTCACTGAGAATGTTTGGCTTTGTACAGTGTAAGCAAATTTAACTTAAAGAATCTCGCTGTTTATTAACGTCATTGAGTAAAATGTGTACCTGCCTGTACTGGAAATTTAGTTTTTAACATCTCCCTCAGCAGAGATGTCCTTGCACTCTAAGGACCACTTACTAAGTTGGCCACTGTCCTTTCTCTTGAACAGTAAATAACACTGTATATGCCAGTAACATAGTCTTCCTGCCTTATGGGTTTCTGTATTCAGGAAATGGAAGAAAAACTCTTCTACTTGGTACCTCTCTGCTAATTGGTTTCTGTTGCCTATAAACTGATTACTCTGTTATACTTTGACTTGAGGGTGGTAAATAGGAAAGGTGGTGGTGCTGCTTCGGTATTTCCCAACAACTGTCACATTTTTCCCCGACAACAAACCAATATCAAATTTCAGTTCAGCTGAGCCTCTTGCAAATTTCCTGAAATTAAACAACTATAAACAAATATGTATTGCTGTTCTTTACATCCCTCCTGGTGACAGTGCAGCTATACCGGAAGATGTCCTACACTGGACAGCCATAACAATTCTACAAGAAGTAACACTACTAAGTGATGTGACTGTCAATTGGTTGGATGTAAACTGTAACACCCCTACACCTAGAGTGAACTTATTTGGTTTCACAAAGTAATTGTTAGTCCCACACATTACAGCAAGATACCAAATTCCATATTAGACTGCATCCTAGTATTGGAACCTGACAAATACACCACCTCGGGTACAATGTTTGACTGTTTCAGTGATCATTTCCCAATCTGTACAAGCAAACATGTCACACATCCACTTTAGCATGTTTATAAATACAAAACCTTTCCAAGTTTAATCTAGAAGTGTTTATTACTAACCTGTCATCTATTACTGGAGTCATCCATTAATTGATGCTGTAAATTAATTCTGTACAACTTTCCTGAATATCCTGTGTAGCTAGCACCTCCTAGAAGGACGAGACTACTAACAAATAATGCAGTTTGGCTATCCAAAAAGAGTAGAATGCTCAAAAGCAAAAAAAGAATGGCAAAAATATAAAAACACCACAATGTCCTGAAAACTTCAGAATCTTTTACAGTCGTACTACAAAGCAAGTTATTTAAGACAAAAAAAACTATACTATAACTTTCAGAACAATAGTAAACACAACTCAAAAAAATTCTGAACAGCCATTAAATAGGTCTTGTATCCCAGCCGTAAAATTTATCCCCAACCCCTATCCCAATAACTTATCACTTGAAACCGCAATACAATTCAACTCTTACTTCATAGATAGTATAGCCTGTGTAACCAAGGATTCCTCGACCGCCAATCCTAACCCTTCCCAGCAGCCACATATTACCACATCCACTTTCACCTTCAAACTTGTGCCCACATTGTATATAAAACTACTTTTAAAGAAACTCGAGTCATGCTCTACTTCAGCTGGACCTTCCATGGCAATACCTTAAAATAGTAGCTGATAGCATTGCCTACCCTGGCTCAGTCCTTGTAAGTAGGTCAGTGTAGGAATCCCGCATTTCCTCTCTCTTGGAAAAGTCGCACGTTATTCCTCTGCACAAAGGGGAAAATTCAGCAGACATTACTAACTTTGCAACTACAGCAATCTTATCTTTGTTCTCCAAAATACTTGAAAATGTATTGAAGCACTGTTTTATCTCCTGCAGGAAGAACTAATCCTCAGACAACATGGCTTCCCTCATTCCTATAGTTCTAACACTGCACTTCTGACATATATCGACACTGTCAACAAAGCTAGAGATAATGGCAAACTAGTTTCCTCCTTATTTTTAGACTTGGCCTTCGACACAGTTCGTTACAGCAAATGTCTACTTCAAATGTCCTCATTAGGTGTCTCAGCCCACCCTTCTGTGGTTCAAAAGCTACTTGTCCAATAGGTATCAGTCAGTAAAGTGGTACTCCACCTTCTCTCCATACCTCCCACTCACCATCGGTGTACAACAAAGCTTTATCCTTGGTCTCCTCCTGTTTAACATTCTTACCAGCACCCTCCACATATCCACACAACAGGCCTACATAATACAGAATACAGATGACTCCACACTCATTTGCACATCTGACGATGTGGCAGTCCTCCAGATATTTACTCTGGAAGCTTTAACAACTGAAACATGGCATTGTAACTCACAACTCATGCTCAACCCTTAAAATTCTTTTTTCCCACAAATCCCTCTCCCATGGAAAAAAACCCCACAAGTCTTCTGTCTTGATACTATAGTCATTGAAATCACTTCTCATAGTAAATTATTAGAGATCATAATGGATGATGATCTTAAATTCAACCTATATATACAAAATTACATAAGAAAAACTCACTAAAAACTAGGGATGCTTTATAGAACCACAACCTTTCTCACTGACACAACTAAAGCTACACTTGCCACTACTTATCTCATCCTCACGCTTCTTTATGATGCTCCCATCTTTACTAATCTTCAGGCTTCACAAAAAATCAAAAGTTGAGCAAAGCTATAACAAAGTTGCTAATTTTACAGCAAATGCCCCTTTCAGAACCCACCACAGTATAGCACTAAAAAGCCTAAATTGGTTAGAACTACCCCATCAGCTAACATACAGTTTCTTAGAACTACCCCAATCAACTAACATACACAGTTTCTTACCACCTACAAAATTATCCAGAATTCATCTGCTAGTCCAGCACTACGTAACATTTTACACAGCTATGTTCCTAGTCAGTCATTATGATCCAGTGACCAAAAACTCCTGTCTGTCCACAAAACTGTCAAATGTGCTAGGTATTATATGTACTCGTACCATATTGCCAAGGCCTTATGTCAGTACCCTCCATCCCATCCTTCAAGATCATTCTGAAAGACTTGCTAGCCAAAAGCTGTCTCTGTACTTGCCCAACACCAGGATAAACTATATCCCTAAATGTGGATAAATACCTATTCATACCTTACATCTCCTTTATTCTCCCTTTTCACTCACTTTCTTCTATCAGTTTCTCTCCCCAGCTTTCTCTCTAAATATACTATGTCTGTTTTTCCCTCACTTTGTATTGCAGTTCCTGTTTACAGAGAAATTAAAGGTAAGTTAGTCTACTACAAAGTGGCTAAAATTTCTCTCTTAACTGTTAGTCATTGTTTTATAACTTGGATATACTCCTGACAAATGTTTTCATATTATGTTTAATATAGTATAATTATTTAAATTGCATTTTTTGGATTATTTTACAGACTGTAAAATTATTGTTCTTAAAATGTTTTGTAGTACTTGGGAGCTTTTGTCCCCTGGCCTCAGCTGAAAATGGGCTCCTACCCAGTTGGACTTTCCTGGTAATCAAATGATAGTAAATAAATAAGTGTCTCTGTGGGCATTCCAGTTGTTGCATATGCCTGGACAGGTACATGCCAAAGGGAGAATTATATTCACTGATTGGCTTAATGAGGGCTGAATAAAGTATCATACCTTCTTGTACTTATGATTTATACTATAAACTTGGCATTTTGGCAACTAATTTACGACAATCTCTTACTCTGTGATGCTGCTTTGTTTTTTCCCTTTATTTTTACTAATCATTGTAAATCTGTGTACTAAACTTACTTGCTAAAATTTTGTGTACTGTATTTTTGTATTTTCTTCTTACAAACTGAAGCTTTTATTTATTTTTTATTTTATTTAACATTTGTTTACGGGGGAAGTCCAACTTGGAACAAAGCCAATTTTCAGCGGCGGCCCGGGCAGAAACGTTCCAGATGCATGTCTTTGTAACATGGGAAGAAACCGGAGCACCCAGAGGAAATCCACACATAGGGAGGATATGCAGACTCTGCACAGAAGGCTCCCCAGTCAAGAATCAAATTAGATAACCTCTTGCTGTGAGGTGACAACGCTACCGCTGTACCACTGCTGTCCATACTTTTCTTCCTGAGCCTATGCTAAAAATGGGTTCTTACTCAGTTTGACTTTCCCAGTAAGCAAAAGCAATAAATAATAAATAAATAAGTTTGTTGCATGTAAGCCATCATTAGGATTCAGAGAAGTGTAGATCAGAAACAAATATTTGCATAGATGGAGAGACTGCTGGCCCACGCATTTATTACAAGTAGGCTTGATTTATCTACAACCCTGGTCCAGTAAGCTGACTGGGTTGGGATGGACAGCCTGGGAGGGTGAAATAGTGGCCAGTGACCTGTTTTGCTAAGTGGTTGATGGGTGTGTTCTTCATGCACATTATGTGCTGACCTCTGTCTGGGTACAGCATGTTGTAGTGGTTCAGAAAACCTACTGGTCTTTGCCACCTCTTTGGCTTTTGCACTTAGGGAAAGATTTATGTGCAAGACTGCTGGTGTCTTTGAGAATAACATTTTATTTTGGAGAATGACAGCATGGAATATCTAATTCAACTCATCTGTTGTTAATAACCAGTGTGCCATGAACACATCATAGGGCAGTAGAGCTGTCCCCCTTAAATGAAAACTGTGTAGTAGTAGTGCTGGACAGAAAAAGAAAACAGAAGTATAGGGCAGAGACTTCGACAGCTTGCTATCTTCTGTCAGTTTGTTCATACGTAATGTGCATTTCTGTATTACAGACAGTTTGATAGTGACAGCAAGACTTACACAGTCTGATCAGTAGTTCACTAATTCTGTAGACTTTCAGAAGAAAGCAACTGAGCAAATGCACAAACATAAATGTAATAATTTATAAGTGCTTTCGTTCCCTAACCAGAAATTCATCAGACAAACCATAAAATGCATTTCAAGCTCAAGTACAATCCATTGAAATCACATTATGTTTTATACCAATGACTTTATATGTCGCTACTACTTTCTGAAGAAATCTATCAACATAAATTACCACTGATTCTGTTTTATTGCCTTGACTGGACACTGTTGGTCTAAGCAGAGGATCAACCAAGCTTTTATGAATTTGGGGTAGTCCAAACATTTTAGTAATTCTAGGTGTGGTGATTTTAAAATATTCCGCTAGTTGCTACTAATTAACTTTGTTTAACCACTCCTCAATGGAAGAATCGACAACACACACAAGTGTACAAAAATGCACAACAATAAGGACAAATTTGTGTTTACTATAGTAGATCAAGTAAAAAATTGTGATATTAGATTTGATGCAGAAAATGAAGTAGATTGGAAAGAATATGTATGGCAGCTGACATTTGAAGCTTGATGTTTTCCCGACATAAACAGCAAAGAAAATTTTAAGTGTTCTTAAGAAGGAAAGGGTTGAAGCACTAGCCATAAGACTATTTGAAGCTTAATGAGATTTCAGTGGATTGTATTCATTTAGTTGGAATAGCATTTTTATGGCTTGTCTGATGAAGTTCTAGAGAAGGAACGAAAGCGCTTACAAATCATTATTAAATTTGTGCGTATACTTGCATGGTTGTTTTGTTCTGATATTTTATTATTTTGACAGCATGCGAATTTGCTGAGTATTTTTTATTTGAGTTCTGTAGAGATCTTGTTTTTCTTGTGGTGTGTTAAGCTTGTACCATACTGTGCTATTTAAATACTTGTTTAGTGGTGTGAGTTATTTTACATATCCAGTTAACTGTCAATAAAGAAGTACTTCCACATATTTTGACATGTGGAAAGGGGGTTTGGCAGATTGTTTTAGTAAGGTGGAGCAAAGCATTTTTACTTATGGAGCAGAAAGGAGGAAGGGAGGGCTAGACTTGGCCAGGGAGGGAGACTGAAAGATGGGAAAGCAGCAAAGTTACTGAATACACTGCTTCAGTTTTCACCAGGGAAGGGCAGGGTGCTGGGAGGAAGGTAGACTGAAGTTGTGGAGAGCAAGGGTTCAACACCAGGACAGAGCAGGAGAAGGCGGAGGAAAGTGATTACTGTTAAGGATGATAAGGTAGAAGAAGCAGGTGGATTGCCTCCCAGCGTCTTCAGGAATCACTGTGCTGACAGTCCCCTAGTGAGGGTCTTCAGTAGAGCTCTGCTGAGTGCAGAAGTGCCTGAAAAATGCATACTGTAACAGTGGCACTATTTTACTGGGGAGGCAGAAGAATTCGAAGGAAGTAGAGACTGGACGTTAGTTTCTCAGCAGTGGCAGGGAAAGTCCTGGAGAAAATTCTAAGAGAAAAGCTGTTTTGCTCTCCTTGAGGACACAAATTTCCAGGGCAACAACCAATAATGGTTTGAGGAAAGAACTAGCTGTTACTTGAAATCTGATCCAGTTTTAAACAGTTGTGGAAGAGAAACATTTACCTGGACTTTGCTGTCTTCTGTAGGTGGCTGCAAGGAAAATGTTTTTAAGGGAAACACTTCAGAAGCAAAGGGGTGATGCAGCTGTAGTGCCATGTTTTTGCCAGGCTACACCTTGAGCAGTGTCTGTATTTGTGGATGTCGTGTGATGAGAGGGACACCAGGCTATTTCAAACAGTCCAAATAAAAGCCAACTGAAGGATTTTTATATGTGATGAGGAGAAGGGCATAACCAGAGAATATAGGAGCTACAGGTCTTCTCACTAGAGACCAGAGACAGGGAGGACCTAATATGAGTTCATAAGGTCATGTCCAGGAATGCAAAGAGATACTGTAACAGGACAGGAAGTAGGAGGCAGCACAAACAACACATTTAAGGGACCTGCTACCCATCGTTTCCTTTTTTCGTTTCTAACAAACACCTTTAATCACTTATGACAAAGGCAGTCATACATTTATACAAATGAAAACCAACCATTTCAGCACAGTCCTAGCTGCAGGTATTTTTACATCAGACTCTACTGACATAATTTTAGTTGCAAACGTTATACATCATTTATAATTTACCCAATCATTGTCAGTGAAACATTACATAGCTCAATCAAATCCTTCCTTCCTTTTAAACCTCATTCCTCCCCAGTATGTATTGTTCCCACATATCCCATTATTTCCCATTTTTCCTATGTAATTTGCTCCTACCCTTTTTTTTAAAGATCCCAATTCCAGTTGCTTTGTTTCTGTTACTATATTCACTACTTCTAGTAGTGTTGGTTTAGACTTTGATTTCCATTTTCTAGTAATGGCATTTTTGGCAGCCACCATAGTTAAACTCAGCAAGGTCTTACAGAATCAGAATTGCTTAGACATAGTATCCTAGCTTGGAAAAATAATTTCCCTAGTTGCACCAATTTGCTTACCCAGTATTGACAGAGTAGTCTCCAATGAATCTTTAAAGTCTGCCAATTCATTACACTCTCAGAAAATATGTTCCCAATTACCTTTTTCTTCCCCATCACACCTCCAACATTTGCTGTCTACGCGAGGAAAAATTCTCCGGAGTCTACTTGGGTGTAAAAATGTCTATGTAAACATTTCCAAGCAAAAATTCTAAATCTTTTAGATTTTGTTGCATATTTGGGAGACAAACATATATCCCCTCCCCATTGTTTCTTTGTGAATTGCTTATCCAATCTCTCTTCCCAATCCTTTCTAATCTCCTTTGACTGATTCTTGGTTACCATGCAATATTTTGTATGCTGTACTAATTCCTTTTTAGCAGCGTCTTTTGTTCTAGATTCTGCTAAAAAAACTGCCAGTGCTGGTCTTTCGTTTTAAGACTCCCTATTTCTTTCTGTTTGCCTATACTCTGATATCAATTCTTGATATGGAAGGCAATCTCTAACCTGCAATCCAAATAAATTCTTGGCATCTTCCCATTCTATTACTTTTCACTTTCTCTAGTTATTTGCTCCCATTACTTTGGTTCCTTTGACAGTTTTCTCCAATAAATTCCAGCCCACTCTTGCCTTTTGTCTGTATGCATATTTGCCGTCATCCTTATTGGCAGAATCTCTCTTCTTCATTTCTGTTTTGGCATGGTTCTTCAAATATTTTCTTCTTCTTTGAGTATAATATTTTGTATGATTGTTATTCTCCTTAAAGGTCTGCATCCAAAATCCCAGTCTCCTTGTTTCATCATCATCCCTTTCTACTTTGAATTATAGGTTTCTGATTGTGCTATGTATAGGATCCTTAACTGTGTAGCTCTGAAATATCTCTTCAAATCGTGCAATCCCAGTCCGCCTTCTTCTATTGGGAGAATCAGCTTCTCCTCCATGAATCTTGTTGTCTTCTCCTCCCAGATAAAATCATTCAGCTCTTTATTAATTGCTGTCCACAACTTCTCCTCTAATTGATAAAAATATGTATGATCTGTGTACAAGACTAAAGGGACTAAAAACATTTCAACTGCTTGTATCTTATTATCCATATGTATGTAACAGAGCTTCCAATTTCTGAGTTTTGTAATGTCTTTTGTTTGGTTTCTTCCCACGTATCCTTGGCTAGTACACCAGAATCATTTTAATCCATACTCCTAAGTACTCCCCATAGATATGGATATTGCTGAACCAATTCATGTGTGGATACATTTTATCAGGTATAAAATAATATCATCTGCAAATAGCGCCATCTTTTCTTGACTACCGTACCAATTATATCCTTGAATTTCTGAGACCTTTATTTTCTTTGCCAGAGGTTCTAAATGTAATGCAAATAACAAAGGGAGAGAGGACACCCCTGCCTGGTTCCTCTGCTGAAGCAGAAATTATCAGAGAGGAACCCACTCACATTAATTTTCACCTCTGATCCCTCATGTATCTTCCTAATCAGTATTACAATTTTGTCAGGGAATGCAAATGCTTTCATTGCCCTGCTCATAAAGTCCCAGCTTACTCTGTCAAATGCTTTCCCTGCATCAGTACCACCAACAACAGTGGCATTTCCTAACATTCTGCTTCCATGTGGATCATCCGTGTTCTGTTAATGTTGTCAAATGTTTGCCTCTCCCTCCACAAAACCACATGCATCCATATCTATCAATATTGGCAGCACTTTTGATATTTTTAGCCATTATAGACCTACACACCTATAATCATGGTTTAGTATTGAAATGAGCCTGTATGAAACTGGATCTGATGGATCTTTACCCTTGTTAGGTATTATAGCTACCACCACCTTCTTCCAGGATGTGTGTACTTCTCCACCTCTTAAAATACTGTTAAACAAAACATTCCATATCTTTAACATTTTCCCTCCTAGCTTCCAGACTTCACGAGAATACCATCTATTCCTAGGGGCTTTCCTGTAGATTGGTTATACATCACCATTTTTATATCATCTCCTCATATCCTGTTAGTAAATCAAGCCTCATCTACCTCTAAACTTGGCATATTTTTCTTCCATAGACATTCTATTTGTACCTTTTTTTTGAGTTCCATATTTCTTTTCTTTATACAGGCTTTCATAGAACAAAATATTTCTAATACTTGTAGAGGATCTCTTATCTTCCTTGTTATAGGCTCCCCAAGCTTGACGATAACCCTTTCTACTTTGTTGCCGGAGTCGCTCCTCAAGCTTGACGATAACCCTTTCTACTTTGTTGCCTGAGTCACTCTGCTAAAAGTTTTTTTTTTTTGTATTGTAGAGTTATCAAAAATAGTTGCTTAACAGCAATCTTTCTAAACTCATGCATATTGTCGAGGTAATCCCTTATTTTCTGTTTAGCATTCTACAGTTGCTCCTCTTCTTGTTCTGTGGCGTTCCCCCTATTTTGCAATAGTTTAACATTTGTCAGTCCCTCTAAGTAATTATTGTTACTTCTTAATCATATCTGCCTTTCTTTTATTTCCATCCTATTTTTAAACTCCACTTTAATTTTATCCCACTCCTTTGCTATATTTTCAGAAGAAATTTCTGTTTGCTCTAATAGTTCCTGAGTAATTTCCGCTACCAATTCCTTAAATTCCTGTCTTTTCAACAGGTGGGAAAGCATCAGTGTCTCATTGTCTCGTTTTTTATTTCATTACATTTTGTTTTTATTTTAGTTGTTTTTGGTGCTTGATCTGAAATAGTTATTGGGTATATTTCAAAACTTTCAATTAAATGCATATGTTCCTGTGAATTTAAGTTCTGTCTAGCGTAGCCCAGTTTTTGTATTTTGGGGAATAATATGTAAATTCACTCCAATCTCCCTGAATTCACATCTTCCATGCCAAATATTTTCATGAATTTCTTTAAAAATCTACCCTGCTTTGTTAGTTTCTCTTCTGGGCCCCCCAGACACATCCTCACTGTTGAAAATCAAATTCCAGTCTCCACTTAAAAGTAATATTCCTTGCTGAAAGCTGATTATATATACCAGAATTTTCTTAATCACCATTATAACAGTTTTAGGTAGAATATAAATGCATGCCAGTATAATCCTCCTCCCTTGCCAGTATCCCCTTAGTAGTACAAATCTGCCATTACCGTTTTTATCCCCTTCTGTCACTTTTGGAGCTCCTGTTGCAATTAATACAAGCACTCTTTTCCTTTGCCCCAGGTATTCCACTGAATAACCATCCTGAAAGCCTTTCTTTATCAAACTCACATGTTCGGTTCTTTCCAAGTGTGTCTCCTGTGGCATAGCTATTTGCACTCTACTTTTTATAATATTGTTCACTACTCTTTTTTGTGTTTATCTATAAGACCATTGACATTTAAAGACATTACAGGAAGCATCATTGCCTTAAAAAGTTATTATTCCCACCTTTGTGTAGCAGCTTTTTTGTTTTACCCTCCTAATAGGAAAAAGTGTTCCAAATTGACAGCCACACTCACAGGCTTGAGTTAACCTAAAATAAAGGATGTTAAGTTGCCAATCTCGCCTTCATTCTTGCTGGATGGGTTCGGAGCTGATCCTTGGCTCCAACTCGGCACTTGCTAAGCTCAAGAGTCACTTTTACCAGCTCGAGGCAGCCCCATATCCCATGATGCAAGGCGGTAATTACCCAGATCTCGTTTGCCGCTTCGCTAAGGAGGTCATTTTTTTACCAGCTCCTGGTAAGTGATTTTGTATTGCTATTTGTGAAGAAATTTAGATCCAATTCCCTAAATTTTATTCTTTATAGTCTTTTAGTGAATCCTTATTCACATAGCTCCATACCCTTTCTCCTCAACCCCTTGTTCTTAAGTTTCTAGTGTTTTGGGCCTTGGGCCTTACCCTCCCTTACAGTTCCTGTCAGGATTTTCCTTAGGTGTGGGTGTTGTGTCTTACAGTTCTAATTTTGTTTATTAGTGTCTTTCGGTCTGATTGTGTGTGTGTGTGTGTGTATTTTAGGACTCAGACATGTCCAAAGATACTAGGGTCTCAGGTTTCAAGAAGTGTGACTCGTGCTGTCAGAAAATGTCTCTGACAGATGGTCACACTTCTTGTATTTATTGCCTGGGACCCCTACACCTGCAGGACTCCTGTGCTATCTGTCATTCCTTTAGCCAGAGAGTCCTGCAGGAACGTAGAAATAAATTGATCCTCAGGGGTCTCCTTAAGCCTGAGAGCTCCCTGACTAAGGTCGGCTCCGGGAAGCCCTCTAAGCCTTCCAAGACCCAGGCTTCGGTGTCCAAGTCTGTAGTCTTGGTTCCGACTCCGCCGGAGTCGACATCGGTTCCGTCTGGAGCCGATCCTTCCTTGTTGGAACCTTCAGTGTCGGTGCCGATACCCTGGCTTCGGCACCTGTCAGCTCCGGCTGGAGCCGACACCCTAGCGTCGAAGCATGTCTCTGCTCCGGCTGGAGCCGAGATATCTTTGTCTCCACTCGGAGCCGACAAGTCGTCGGCTCCGCCTGGAGCCGAGGTTTCTTCGGCTCCGATGGCTCCGTCCAAAAAGAGGTCTAGATCTCCTTCTTTGGAATCTATACACTCGGCTCCAGCCTCCCCCCTGCTTTTGGAGCGGAGCCATCGGAGCCGATCATCGAGGTCTTCCAGGCTATCAGACCATGACTTAGAGAGAGTGGTGAGTAGGCTATTAAAATCACAGGCACTAGCCCAAATGCTCCATAGCCCGTCTCAACACACGACCGCTATTCTACACCCTCCTGAAATTCCTCCTTCGACTCTTCTACAGAGTTCGGAGCCAGAGATTATTGGTACCGTGACTGTTGCTGCTTCGGAGCCGATACCACACCTTTCGGCTCCATCATCCTCGACTCCTATCTCCTCCTTGAGACCTTCCTTGGAGAGATCCAGGCGTCAGGCTTCCCTGGTCGGTTCCGAGGGGGCGAGTGGCATCGGACCCTTGTCCGATCCCGTTCTCCCTCTCGGAGCTTCGGCCTTGGTGAGCTCGGCCCCGACATTTGCTTTGGAGCCTTCTCTTTCGGTGGGACCAGGGATCCCTGTTTCTTTGGAGCGGGATCTCTCGGCCCTCCCTGGGAGGGGAGCCTTCGAGGTGATGAGAAGTGTGCTAGCCCCTGAGCTCAGTCAGCAGTCGGTTCCTTTAGCTCCTCCCTCTATGGTGCCTGTAGATACCTCTTCCCGCTCTCTTGCTCCCGGACCCAGAGATCCATCGCCCCAGGTCTCCCCATTGGGAAGAACTTCCTCTTCCGAGGTTTCTCCTGATCCTTCAGGTGAACCCCCGCGTAAGAGGACCTGCAAGAGGAAGCACTTAGACTCCCCTGAGTCTACAACATCGGATACCGATTTGGATGAGTCGGAGGGGTCCCCAAGATCCCCTTCTGAGGATGTCTCCTTTTCAGACATCCTTGAGCTCCTCAAACAGAGGGGGAACTGGCCCTCCATTAACCCCTCCGAGGATGAATCGGTATACCTGGAGGCTTTTGGATCTCGACCCTCCACCTCCTGGGTGTCTCCGCCTTTCGACCCTCTCATGGAGGTCATAGCTTGAAAGGCGTGGGCATCTCCTGATTCGGTGGAACCAGTCCCCAGGAGACCTTCAAAATTTATTACGGCCCCCTCTGAAAAGTAGTTTCTTACTAAAGGTGTCCCGGCTGATGCCATGGTGGTGGCGGCCGCCACCAAGAAGGAATTTGCAGATCCTTCCGTACCAGTCCATCCTCCTAACAAGGAGTCTAGGACCATGGACAGGTATGGAAAGCAGATGTTTTCCTCAGCGACCTTTGCTATGCGTTCGCTGAATTATTTATGTCACTTCACCAGACTTCAAAGGGACATCCTTAAAGAATTAGGTGAAGTAGTACAGGATCCTTCAGCAGCAGGGGCTCAGGAAAAGATCGCCTCTCAGCTGGGAATCCTTAATTCCATAACCAACTCCTCCATGCGGCTCATTTCTTATGCAGCCGATGGGGTGAGTAGAGCTGCAGGCACAGGAGTGGCTCTCAGACGTCAGTCCTGGATGCGGCTCTGTAATTTTGCAGACCCCTTTAAAGCGTCCTTCACAAACTCTCCCTTTGATGGGTCAACATTGTTTGGCCCTCAGGTGAAGGACACTTTGACCAGGTGTGAGCAAGACTCTTTCTGCCGTAGGAGTCCGTTTCTCCACCCCTTCTAGGCCTTATCCCAAAGGTCAGAAGGGAGGGAAGATGTGGTTCCGAAAATCTCAGGGAGTCACGCCAGACGCATGTGGTCAGTTTACCCCCAGAGGCAGAGGGGGTAATAACAATAGACGCCGCCCTAGGGGCAGAGGGGGTCCGCAGAACCAGGGCAGTAGAGAGCCTCTCTCTGACAAGCCCTTCCAGCATCCCTGAGGTGTTGCCCGACTGTCCACCCTTGGAGGCAGTCGGGGGGAGATTGTCGCTGTACCCAGAAGCCTGGTTTTCCCTCTCTCAAGACAGATGGGTACAGTCGATCATATCCGAGGGTTACAAGATTCCTTTCGAGGAAAGCCCCTTCCCTCAGAAAAGTTCCCTTCCAGACGTTCCACCCGGTCTAAGGGAAATTGCAAAACTAGAGGTTTCAAAGCTTCTAGAAAAAAGGGCCATCCAGCCAGTTCCAACAGACCATTTAGAGTCTGGAATCTACTCAAGGTTCTTTTTGGTTCCCAAAAAGACGGGAGACTGGAGACCAATATTAGACCTCAGCAGGCTCAACAAGTCTGTCAAAAAGACGAGATTTCGGATGGTCACACTTAATCGATTTTGCCTTTTCTGGGCAAAGACAACTGGATGATGTGCTCTGTAGACCTTCAGGATGCGTACTATCACATAAAAATCCACAGACGCTCCAGAAGGTTTCTCCGCTTTCGGCTGGGGACCAGTCATTTTCAATTCAGAGCCCTGCCCTTTGGTCTCACTACAGCCCCCAGAGTGTTCACCAAATGCATGGCAGTGGTCACGGCTCACCTGAGACGTCAAGTATTCCAGGTGTTTCCGTATCTCGATGACTGGCTCCTCTCAGCCACCACCAGGCATCAACTTCTCCAAGCCAGAGATTACACCCTACGTCTCTGCAGTCAGTTGGGAATTTCGGTCAACTTCGAAAAGTCCTCCTTATCGTCCTGCCAATCTATTACCTTTATAGGCGCAAATCTAGACACTACTCGGATGTCAGCAAACCTAACAAGTCAGAGAACCCTAGATATCCAAAACCACGTTCGGATCATCCTTGCCAGCAAAAGGGTACAAGCCAGGTTGGTCCTAAAAGTGTTGGGCCTCATGGCAGCTGCCATCACACTTCTTCCTCTGGCCCGTTTTTACATGCGTCTCCTACAATGGATGTTGTTCACACAATGGTCCTTCCAGCAGCTTCCCATGCGTCACAAGATTCTGGTGACACAGACCTGCAAGAACCATCTATCCTGGTGGATTTCCTCTCCTCTAGTCCATCAGGGCAGACCATTTGTTCCCCCGGCCCCGGTAGCTACAGTCACTTCGGATGCCTCCCTGATCGGGTGGGGGGGCATTATCAGGGCAGGATGGTTCATGGCACGTGGCAACCGTTCGAATACCACCTGCACATAAATGTCCTAGAGATGAGAGCAGTGCTTTTAACGTTGCAAGCCCTCAACGACTTTCTTCCCTTAGGAACTATTGCAGTTCACACGGACAACATGTCCGTGGTGTGGTACATCAACAAGCAGGGCGGAACCAAGTCCTATCCCTTGTGTCGAGAGGCTCTCAGACTTTGGCAATGAGCGATCTCCTCTCATCGGTTTCTGGTAGCAACGCATATCCCTGGGAAAACCAACATAATAGCGGACAGATTGAGCAGAGCTATACTCATGCCTCACGAGTGGTCTCTCAAGCAATCCATAGTGGAGGAGATTTTTCAGAAGTGAGGCCGCCCATGTTGCAATCTTTTTGCTACACCTCAAAACAGCAAATGCCCAGACTTCTTCTCTCTCTTCCCACTTCCGGGCCATCCCCCCAGAGACGCTCTTGCCCAAGATTGGCCCCGGGGACTCCTTTATGTTTTTCCTCCCTTTCCATTGATACCACAGGTACTCCAGAAAGCTACCATTTTGAGAGCCAAAATGATTCTCATTGCCCCTTACTGGCCTTGACAAATTTGGTTCCCGTTCCTTCATCGCGATCTCTTGGTGCAGCCTTGGCATCTGGACCCAGCTCCAGATCTTCTGACCCACCAGTCGGGTCAACTGCACCGGTCCGTTCCTTCCCTCAACCTCACAGCTTGGTTGCTCCACTTCCTTCCTTAGCCAGGCTTCCTATGATCTCTAACCCCGTTAGAGACATCATAGTAGCTTCTCTTAAGTCCTCTTCCAGGAGGATTTACTCTAGCAAGTGGAAACGCTTCTCCCTTTGGGCAAAATCTAAGAACATAGATCCATTTACTGCCCCTATTCAGTCAGTCTTGGATTTTCTAGTGGAAATTTTTCACTCAGGTTCTTCGTCTTCCACAGTCAAAGTTCAGTTGGCAGCAATCTCGAAATTTCATGTCTGATTTGCAGACCACAACATTGTCCCACAAACTTTGTAAAGCCTTTCTCAAAGGAGTGTTCCTTCTTAAACCCCCTGTTAGGGATCCTCCACCACAGTGGGACCTAAATTTAGTGCTGACATCCTTGATAATTCCCCCTTTCGAGCCGGCTGCTTCATGTTCATTAAAGTTTCTTTATTGGAAGACACTTTTTCTTGTCGCCATTACCTCGGCTAGAAGAGTGTCTGAACTTCATGCCCTCTCTGTTCGTCCCCCTTATTTGGTCTTCCACAAGGACAGAGTATCCTTGAGAAACCAATCCATCCTTTTTGCCCAAGGTTGCTTCTAAGACAAATTTAAACCAATCCATTGATCTTCCTGTATTTTTTCCAAATTATTCTAACAGGGCGGAACAAAAATTACATTACCTAGATGTTCACCGCCAACTCAGATATTACTTGGACAGAACGAAGCAATTTAGGAAGTCTGATCAGCTCTTCCTTTCTTATGCTGAAAATAAAAAAGGTCTCCCTGTTTCTAAAGTGACCTTATCCAGATGGCTATCTTCCACCATTTCTGATATTTATCAGCTTAGGGGCAAACATCTGAGCTCAAAACCTAAAGCACATTCCACAAGAGGTCTAGCCACTTCTACAGCTTTTCAGGCTAGGCTACCCTTAGATACTATTTGTGCAGCAGCCACTTGGGCCACTCCTCATACCTTCGTTTCTCATTACAACTTGGATTTGGCCTCCAGGGTCAGGGCAAGCTTTGGTTCCACAGTTCTCAAGAGTCTGTTCCATTAAGCCACCCAGGATAGAGGTGCTAGGGACGCGGTCCCATCCAGCAAGAATGAAGGCGAGATTGACAACTTAACATTTAGAAGTTATGTACCTACCATAACGTTCCATGTTAGTTGTCTTCTCTCGCCTTCTTTCTTGCGTCCCTCCCTCCTGTCCCCCTAGCCTGGACAGACCTTGATCTCCCTTTTTCTCTGGAAGATTCTTCTTCCTTGGACACCAGTTAGTTCTTGACCTTGATTACCTGGTTTCCCTTTACAGCCTTTTTAGGTTAGTTGTTCCTCTTTCCTTAGTGGAAAGTTTTATAGGCAGTTTTTCCTCTAGATACCAAACGAGATCTGGGTAATTACCACCTTGCATCATGGGATATGGGGCTGCCTCGAGCTGGTAAAAGTGACTCTCGAGCTTAGCAAGTGCCGAGTCGGAGCCGAGGATCGGCTCCGAACCCATCCAGCAAGAAAGAAGGCGAGAGAAGACAACTAACATGGAACGTTATGGTAGGTACATAACTTCTAATTATCCATGCTAAGTCACATAGGCATCCTGTGCTTCTAAGTGCTGTCTGATTTTTGCCATATCTTTATAGCTCTGTCAGCTGGGAAACACTTGAATGCTTTCAGAGAATGTTGTCTCCTAGCCATTTCTTAGAACCTGAGAAAGAGTGTGTATACTGTGCAACCTTGAAAAATAACTAATGACCACAAAAGAAGGTTCATGTCATCCAGGTACAGCCAAGGGTCATGTAGAAAATACTTGAGAAATACTCCAAGGTAAAATGAACCACTTTATTTAAAAAGGTAGGGCGCTTTTGTCCCAGAAACTCTGGATTTCATCAGAACAGTCAGTAAAATATAATACACCATTTTAAACCCATATCCTAATCATTACTAAAATGTGGTTGGACAGGTAATTCATCAGTCAGTTAAACCATTTAAATAAGATTTTAAAACTTTCTTCCAATCTAGTTTATTTCCCTTGAAAAATCTTGTCATTAAAGAAGGACAGAATGTGAAGTTTTGGTGCATACAGATTCATCTTAAAATCTTAGTATACTATAACCTAAGTAAAATTAAATAAAATATAATGTAGTATAAATACATACATTCTTGTAGCCTTAAACTAATCAATGTACTTACAGCCCTGAAAACATTGCTACTCTCATGTTTAACACAGGAGTAATAGAAGTGTGTTCATTCAGTCCAGGGAATGTGGGGCGTCTAATCATGTTTGTCACACTAACTCCCTGTATTCAGTCCGGTTCGCTCGATGACTACCTCTGACACCCTGATTAACAACTTCCAAAATTCCAAAAACAACTTTTGTGAAGCCTTGACATACCAGAAAGTGCTGTAATTTAATATCATATAAATGCTTGTATATTCTTTTAACTAATTTTCTCTCTATTTATTATACTCTCGTAGTATGCCTGGCATTGCTTATACATGGCTAAATACACCAATCCATTGGTTTCACAATTTCCTCTTACAAAAGTAACTTTAGTGTTGCAATAATTTTTCTATACTACACTTTCATGACTTGTGATATACGAACAAAGACTGCATCTCCCACATTTTGTTGTACCCAAATGTAGCTCCACCATGTCACTGTCCAGTACTTTATTAATGTTATTGTCTACTTTGTAAACAAAGTGGGGTCTTTTCTGCTGTTTGAAATATGTCATCATCTGTTCTGAATAGATGCCAGTTCGTAATAATGATATCTATCTTTTACAAAATAATGTGTCATCATATTTGCTTGCCATTGAATTGTGAAAATCAACAGTATTACTGTTGTCTGAAACACATACAAAGCTGAACTTGCATTAGCATTTCATAAGAGGGGTATATATTTAACCCCTCTTCCCTTGACAACCTCATCAGAAACCTTGGATAATAAGTCTTGTGGGTATCCTCTCTCTAAAAACATAATTTTCATTTTTTCCATTAAAAAAAAAAAAAAAAAAAAAGATTGTTATTGGATACCATCCTGGTTGCTCTTATAAAGTGGCCTTTAGTCAGGTTCCTTTTACAATGTGATGTGTGTGAACTATTATAGTAAAGATATGAGTTGGAAAGAGTACTGTTTCTGTAAGTAGAGGAATTAAAACATTTGCTTTCCACTCTTAAATGAATGCCAAGATAATGTGAGGTTTGGAATGAGTGTTTGTGTATAAATCTAAGAAATGAAGTAGTACCGGAGATGTATTTTTCTCTAGTACATCCAAGAATCTACCATAAAACGTCCATTGGAGGGGAAATGAAGTTTGGAACACAAAATGTCTTTCCCAGGTGAGCATAACTAGGTTAGCAAAAATGGGGGCACAAGCCGCCCCCCATGGCCACCCCTTTTATCTGCCTGTAAAACTTGCCTTCATAGTGTAGGAAATGATTCATTAACACTAATTCCATAACTTCAACCAACAATCTTGCGCCCCTGTATTCTAAGGATTCTGTTTCTAAAAGGATATCTTGAAAAAAGGAAAGTCCCTAGTCATGGGGAATATTCTTAAAACACTGATGTGTCAATGGTAACAAAACTCTAGTTTTCAGTAAAAAGGCCATTGGTTAATTTCCCCCAAAAATCTACATGACTCCTAGCATTTCTGTTTATCAGATTGTCTCCTAGAGACGTGAAAACCAGACAAAATTGCTAAGCATACATTTATTTACTAGAAGAAAGCCTTATTAATATTCAATATTAATTTTCATTTACTTGCTGTCTCTTAAAACGTGTTACTAGCTCAAGTTAAGGGCCTTTATCCAGTAATTCCCCAATGCAAGAACGAGAAAAAGCACACTATTTTTTCTTTGTTGTGCTCTTTTAACCAGATTTTTCTTCTTTTTTTTTTTGGTGCATTGCATTGCCTGTGTTTCTTAAAACTGAACAAGGCGAAAGAGAGAAGGGAGAAAGAAGAAGAAAAAACAGGAGCACCTGTTTACATTACTATCCCCATCACGCTTAAGTAACTGCGAGAGCTTTATAGCATGCAAAGAAAATTGTGCACTACTAAAATAATACTATTAAGAAAAAAATGTTTTGCTTACAGTTGACTTTCTCCCTTCTCTTCCCTCTTCTAAGTATTTTTCAGAGCATTAGTGCCACGAAGTAGGGGATATTCTTGAGTCCCCCACAAATTTAACAAAGTCCAAAAAAATCCAGTATTTCCGGATTTGCTTGTTCTGTCATTTTTCACAAATATAATTATTGCTTTGTCAATTTCCAAGTTACTGGTTTTATTCCTGTTCATCTCCATCTCCCATATCCTGTTTCTGCTTCATTTCCAACATTCTGTTGAGTCTTCTAGTTGACTCTGTGTTTTTTTTCCATCTCTCAAGCATTTTCTTTTAAAATGTTGGAAAAGGTTTTAGTGGCACAGTCTCTGTGATTCTTTGTCACCAGAAGAAGAAGTAGAATCTTTCTTTTCGCAGCTCATTTTTGTTGAGTAAACTTTTGGATTTCCTCCTTAGCATGTACTTCATCAAAAAATTATTTTGTCCCTCTTGGGAAGATATTTTGAAGAAAGCTGGGAATCTGCTTCTCTGCATTCCCTGAATAGTGGAATAATTTTACTTCCCTTCCACCTGGTGTACAATGAGTAGTCATTCTCCACAAACACTCTGCTGTCTCCCAGTTTCTGTATTTTGTCCTGCCACAGTTTTGTCAGAAGCATGTCCTCCTGCTGGTAAGTTTGCGTCTTACTATTAAAGGTCTAGGTTGCTTTCTTATATCCAGGTTTGGAGCGTACACACAATATGCCCTTCAGTTAACAATTCCTGTTCTGGAATACCAGTCCAGTTGCTTATTTGTGTTTTCATAAAATTAATACAGTCTGTTCCTTGCAAATGCTCTGGTACAGCAGAAAATCTCAGGTTTTCCCTATGTGCTCTGTCCTCTAACTCTTCATATTTTTGAAACATCTCTTCTTGTGCAGTCTCCTACTCAGTCAGCCTTTTCTTCATTTCACCCTCTTGAGTTTTTCAGTTTTATCACCTCATCTGAATATCTGTTTAAAGTTTCTTCCATTTTTTTTTCCCCAACTTTTTGTTTGAATTGATTTACTCCATCAGTGTTTTGTTTATTTTAATCAGGTCCAGTTGACTTTGTACTTTCCTCTTCATTACTGGAAGTTGTGTCTGAAGCTTACACTGCATTTTGCCAAACAGTTGCAGTATTTTTCCCAGTCAGTGTTTTTGTTTTTCCTCACCTTTTGTAGCTGATTTTCCTTCAGGTCCTCTGTATTTCATTTTTCCTGGCATTCCACATAAATGTCAGTAACTGGCTAGGTAGTGCACTGCCCGAAGTATAGGCCCACTGGTCTTCTCTGCTAAGTTTCTGTTTTCATGCTGGGAGAGCTAAAATTAAGCTGTTATTCGGTGTCCAGCAATTTTGGAAGGCTGTGTCATTGGTCCCCTGAGGTAATTTTTCACAGAGGGTTTGCAGACTCCCGGAATGAGTTATGGAATTGAAGTCCATGGAGATCTTCAGTAGGGTGTAGGACCGTTGGAGAAGGGTAAAGAGGAGGGAGGATTGAAATGAGAGGTAGGGTATTGAGTGCACTTGAAGGGTACTACATAGATCATTTGTCTATTGGTAGTAATGTACTGCATTTTAAAAATATCTTTCTTTTTCTGTAAGAAGAAAGAGATCTTTCTCAATGCCACCTGAAAACATCTATACAAAATAAAAGAACAGACTATTTGCAAATGGCTTTTTCCTATCATTCTTGGGACATTAAAGCTGAAGCTTTGGTACTACCACTTGTGTTAATCTTGAAACTTTTTGTTTTATTATATCTGGCAGTGGGTTCAGATAATGCTATTTCCTTTATATGCAAACTCACTGGATAACTGTTGCCATGTTTAACAGTTTCCATTACTGTTGACCATGTTAGAAAAAAAAGCTTGATTAATAGAGTGTAAGATGCCCAATGTGCTGTCAGTTATATGAAATAACTATGTTTAAGAGTATTATTCATGGCTAAAAAAATGAGACCACAATAAATCATTTCAAAACTTTTCCGACTTTTAATGTGACCTATAACCTGCAAAGTTCAGCTGAAAAACAAATCTGTTAGGGAAAAAATATAAAAAATTAAAAAAAAACGTACAATAAGCTGGTTGCATAAGTGTGCACACCCTTAAATTAATACTTGTTGTTGAAGCACCTTTTGATTTAATTACAGCATTCGGTCTTCTTGGGTAGGAGTGTCAGCATGGCACATCTTGACTTGGCAATATATCCCTCTCTTCCTTGCAGAAGTGCTCCAAATCTGTCAGATTGCAAGGGCATCTCTTGTGCACAGCCCTCTTCAGGTCACCCCAAAGATTTTTTATTGTATTTTAAGCCTGGGCTCTGGCTGGTACTTCCAAAACTTTAATTTTCTTCTGGTGAAGCCATTCTTTTATTGATTAGGATGTATGCTTGAGGTAATTGTCATGTTGAAAGGTGAAATTCCTCTTCAGCTTTCTAGCAGACACCTGAAGGTTTTGGGCCAAAAGTGACTGGTATATGGAACTGTTCATAATTTCCTCCACCTTGATTAAAGCTCCAGTTCCAGCTGAAGAAAAGCAACCCCAAACATGATACTCCCACTACCATACTTCACTGTGGGAATGGTGTTCTTTTGGTGATGCGAAGTATTGCTTTTGCACCAAGTGTACCTTTTGGAATTGTGGCCAGAAGGTTCAACCTTGGTCTCATCAGACCGTAACACATTTTCCCACATGCTTTTGGGAGACCTGATATATTGTTTTGCAAATTTTAGCCGGGCCTGGATATTGTTCTGTGTAAGAAAAAGCTTCTGTCCTGCAATCTATCCCATACGCCAGGCATATGGAGAATACAAGAGATTGTTGTCACATGTTGTCACATGTAGTACACAACCAGTCCTTGCCAGAAATTCCTGCGGCTCCTTCAGTGCTGCTGTAGGTCTCATGGCAGCCTCCCTGACCAGTTTTCATCTTGTCTCTTCATCAATTTTGGAGGGAGGTCCAGTTCTTTGCAACGTCACTGATGTCCCATATTTTCTCCACTTTTTGATGACTGTTTTCACTGTGTTCTACTGTATATCCAATGCTGTGGACCCTTTTTTGTACCCTTCTGCTGACTGATACCTTTCAACAATGAGATCCCTTTGCTTTGTAAGCTGTCTGCGAACCATGGCTTTTGCTGTAGCAGGCAACAGAGTAAATGTCAGGAAAATCTTACTAGGACAGCTTAACTTTATTTAGGGTTAATCAGAGTCTTTTAATTGATGACAGGTGTGTACCCAAGAAGACTGAATGCTGTAATTAAAGCAAAAGGTGCTTCAACAAAGTGTTTAAGGGTGTGCACACTTATGCAACCAGTTTATTGTACTTTTTTATTTTTTACCCTAACAGATTTGTTTTTCAATTGAATTGTACAGGTTATAGGTCACATTAAATGTGTGTGTGTGTGTGTGTGTGTGTGTGTGTGTGTGTGTGTATGTATATATGTATATATATATATGTATATATATATATATATATATATATATATATATATATATATATATAGTGCATGTCTCAAAATGTTATATATAACCATCCACTACTACTGTGTCTCTTCCCTTAATGATTCTTCTTTCCTGTAAACATTCCCAATGATGCCAGGTGAGTAGCACGTCATGTTCACAATGTTGACAGTGGGTACTGTGTAGATCTGAGTTCAAAATTACCTTGCACGTAAAATTCTAATGCTGCAACAGATGCTTATTTTATCACCAAGTGTGTTAATTATTGGTAAAGTGTGGATTCGTAGTACTGAACTTTCGATGTAGTAGTCTCGATGAATTCACGTTCGACAAAGTGTAAATTTAGTAAAAAGATGGACCTAGGTATAGATATATAACAACACACACACACACCAACTTTGTTGCTTGCCTTTATATTTCATTTTTCTTTTATTGTATTTCACATATTGTACTAGTTTGTAACCATTGTTTAGTTTTGTAATTCTGTTTTAATGTGTACCATGGAGCTTTTCTCCCTGGTACTCCGCTGAAATGTGCTCATTCCTAGTCGGACTTTCTCAGTGAATAAATATAGATATATATAAAAAACAAAAACCAAAGAGTGAAAATGTGACACAGACAAACCAATTACTAAACAAGGTTGGAAAGCCGATAGACTTGCTGTACAGAGCTGGAATCTATTTCAAACTGATAAGTACATATTTTGCCACTTTATACACTTGCCTATTATTTATAGTGGTGTTGTATTGTTTCTGTTTCTGTCTCTTGTGCCTCCACTGTGTTTTTTTTCTCAGGGTAGCTCAGGCTAGTTTTAGGGAGGGGGTTGTTGAGCCAGCCCACATCCTAGCTGTTAGTCATCGCCTGAGGTGTATTTCATTGCAATTCCAATACAGATTGCATTTTGGTGAACTGTTGGAAAGCTGATAGACTTGCTGTACAGAGCTGGAATCTATTTCAAACTGATAAGTATATATTTTGCCACTTTATACACTTGCCTATTATTTATAGTGGTGCTGTATTGTTTCTGTCTCCACTGTTTTTCCCACCCACCCTGTTCTTGTCTTGGTGATAGTCTTGGTAGCTTTGAAATTGCCCACCCCTCTTGTAAGTTTGTATTTGGATACTCCTACTGGGTCTATCTCATTTGCTCAGTCAACTGTGTGCAGTGAGATCATAGGCACTCCTACTGTGTACAAAGAGAGCATTTGAGAAGGACAATCCCTATAGCCTCTTAATCCTGCTGTGTTCCCTCCCAAAAAAAAAAAAAAGTCTTAGTTGCTGTTCTGCGGGCTGTTATCTGTTCAGTTGTTCTTACTCTGCACTTATTACTGCTTGTTAGTAGCCTTCTAATTTAATGCCTTCTGCACTTGTTTTTTAGTCATTTGTTAATTTAATTGCATTTAATTAAACTGTATTTGCCGTAATATTGATGTACATGTGCTAGCCTGCACTGCATTTGAATTGTATTTACTGCTGTTTTAGCTGCTTTTCTGTTAACAAAAAAAAAAAAATCCTAGCTTATTTCCTGCCTTTCCTGTAACTTATCTAGTCCAGATACAGACTTGCTGTATCCAGGTCTGTTTGTAAGCTCCTGAGCCCCCCAAGCCTTTCTGTGTTGGAGGGAAGCCTTCTAGCTTATCAGTGGGAGTGGTAAGCACTGGGAAGCCTTCTAGCTTATCAGTGGGAGTGGTAAGCACTAGGTAGCCTATCTACCACAGGAGAAGAGGTTTCTGGCCCATAAATTATAGTTTATTGGCCGTTTGGGAAGCTCTTCCATCTCTTTCAACCTTCTGATTCAAAAGCCTGTGTTTGTGTTCGTTTCCTGTTGCTAGTCTAGTCCAGGTACAGATTTTCTGTATCCAGGACTCTTTGTAAGCTTCTGAGCTCCCCAAGCCTTTCTGTGTTGGAGGGAAACCTTCTAGCGTATCAGTGGTATTGATAAGCATTAGGTAGCCTATCTACCACAAGAGGAGTGGTTCCTGGCCCAGAAATTGTAGCTACTGGCCGTTTGGGCAGTTTTTTCCCATCTCTTTCAACTTTCTGGTTTAAAAGCTGCACTTGCGCTTGTTTCCCACCTTTCCTGTTACTAGCCTAGTCCAGATACAGAGTTGCTGTATCCAGGACTGTTGGTAAGCTTCTGAGCCCCGCAAGCCTTTCTGTGTTGGAGGGAAGCCTTCTAGCTTATCTACCACAAGAGGAGTGGTTCTGGCCCAGAAATTGTAGATTTTTGGCCGTTTGGGCAGTTTTTTTCCCATCTCTCTCAACTTTCTGGTTTTAAAGCCCGTGTTTGTGCTTGATCCCCACCCTTCTCGTAACTAGTCTAGTCCAGGTACAGATTTGCTGTATCCAGGACTGTTTGTAAGCTTCTGAGCCCCCCCAAGTCCTTCTGTTGGAGTGCTGCCTTCTAGCTTATCAGTGGGAATGGTAAGTACTAGGTAGCCTGTCTACCACAAGAGGAGGGGTTCTTGCCCAGGAATTGTAGTTTATTGACCATTTGGGAAGTTGTCCATATCTTTCAACTTTCTGGTTTAAAAGACCACATCTGTGCTTGTTTCCCATCTTTCCTGTAACTAACCTACTGGAAAGCACTAGAAAGCCTTAAACTGATATAAGCCTTCTAGCTTAAAAGAGAGACTTTGGAGTGATTATCAGTTTTTTGCATTTTCTTGCTGTACTTAACTGTTTTACGCCTAAGATTTAGTACATGTTTCTGAACAGGTGGGTAAGCATTCTTTGCAATGTGGTTTTGATGCTGTACAGGCCTCGTCTAGGGTGGCTGCCACTGGGTCAGTTCTTCGCAGGCACGCCTGGCTGAGGGATCAAAATTTATCTGACCATGTTAAAACAAGGATTTTAGATGCTCCTTTACAATCTGACGTGTTGTTTGGTTCTCCTGTTGAGGCAGTTTTAAAGAAAATGGAAGACAAGGCTAAGTCTATGCAGACTGTTAAAGATTTTTTGCAGGTCCAGCCTCCAAAGTTTAGTAGAAATTGGCCTACTAAGGGGTGGACGTATCCTTCTTATGATTCCCAGTCTAGGGGTAGATCTAGACGTGGTAGGGGCAGAGCTCAGGGCTCTTTCAGGCCTAGAACAGGGAGTTCTCCTGCACAGTCTTCGGTGAGGGCAGGGGTCAGTCCTTTCAGAACAGACCCAATGACCTCCCTTTTCAGCTGCCAGAGCCTTCTCGTCTGGCAGCACCTTTGGGAGGAAGGTTGGCACTTTTCAAAGAAAATTGGAGTTTAATTACCCAAGACAGATGGGTATTGGATATCATACACCACGGTTACAGGTTTTATTTCCATACCTTGCCTCCTTTCAAAGGCATGCCAGACGTTCCTCCTCAACAAAGAATAGAGGCTCACAAGCAAGTTTCTCTGTTGCTCCAAATAGGGGCCATACAGCCGGTCCCTATGCCAGAAGTGGGCCTAGGATTTTATTCTCGCCTGTTCCTAGTACCAAAGAAGGGGAACACGTGGAGACCAATTTTGGATTTATCTATCCTCAACACTTATCTGGACATTCCCAAGTTAAATGTTGACGTTGCAGCAGCTTTTACCTCTGCTGGGCAAAGATCATTGGATGGTAACTTTGGATCTCAAGGAGGCTTACCTTCATGTTCCTATCAGACTAAGTTGCAGGAAGTATCTGCGTTTTCGAGCTGGGACTTCTCACTATCACTTCTCTGCATTGCCCTTTGGCTTATCTACTGCGCCCAGAGTGTTCACGAAAGTTCTGGCTCCAGTGATAGCTTTCTTCAGGCTAAAAGGAATACAGATCTATCCTTATTTGGACGACTGCCTGATTCTGGCTCAAGGAAGGGAAGAGCTTCTTCATCATTTGGAATATGTGATAGCAGTGCTAAGATGCCTGGGGTATTCTGTGAACGAAATAAAGTCCAGTCTAGTACCCTCTCAGGACATGTGCTTTCTGGGTGTGAGACTGAATACAGCATCCCAGATGGCCTTATTAACCCCGGACAAACAAAAGAGTCTTTCCCTTTACTTCCATCAACTATCTCATCAGTCCGGGCTGACTGCAAGGACAGTCCTTCAAGCCTTAGGGTTCATGGCATCTTGTATTCTGGTGCTTCCCAATGCCAAACTGCATATGAGGAAGCTGCAATGGTATCTCAAAATGTATGGACACAGCACTGCCAGGATCTGGACACTGTCATTCAAATAATACCTTGCATTCGAAAGGAATTTTTGTGGTGGGCTCAGGAATGTCACCTAAACAAGGGACTCTCTGTGACCCGGCCAGAGGCGAGTCAGATTTTAACGACAGATGCCTCAGACAAAGCTTGGGGAGCTCATCTAAATGGAAAGTGGATACAAGGCAAGTGGCCTGCCAGACTACAACATCTACATATCAACCTGAAGGAGATGTTAGCAGTCCAGTTTGCATTAATAGCTTTCAAGGATTTACTTCTTCCAGGGCAGGTGTTGATTCTAACAGACAACACAACTGTCATGTGGTACATCAACAAGCAAGGGGAACATTCTTGTCCTCTATGCAGGCAAGCAATGATTTTGTGGGAGACTGCTCTCAGTTTACAGCTCAATCTTCAGGCAAGGTTTCTGCCAGGAGCACAGAACTCCTTAGCAGATGTGTTGAGCAGGCAATTATGGATCCCCACGAGTGGAAATTGGATCCTCATGTATTTCAGAAATTGACAGTGTCATGGGGAACTCCAGACATAGATCTGTTCGCTTCTCCACTAAACCATCAGCTGCCAAAGTTTTGCACAAAAAGGTTTCATCCCACAGCTTGGAGAGTGGATGCTCTTTCTTTCAATTGGAGCAATCTTCATGTGTATGCCTTTCCACCTCTGCCTCTCCTCCCAAAGGTACTTCTAAAGGTCAGACAGGACAAGCCAAGGAAGATTTTAATAGCTCCAGATTGGCCTCGACAGCACTGGTACCCATTACTGAGAAGTCTGGTACGGAAGCCTCCATGGCCTTTGCCTTCGATTCCACACCTGTTGTCACAGGAAGACAGCTATTTGCTCAATGTCAAGCTTCACTCTCTGCACCTAACAGCCTGGCATATTCTGTTTTGAACCATAGTGGGCCTCCACTTCCTCAGCAAGTTTTGAATGTTATTTTGGAAGCTAGAAGGCCTAGTACAAGGAAAGTGTACGCAGATAAATGGAAGAGATTTTTATTTTGGAGTGCAGCAAAAGATTTTGATGTTTCTGAGCCTAATTTGAGTGTGGCTCTTCAATATCTTACTGAGTTACTGGACAAAGGTTTGTCTTTCTCTTCTATTAAGGTTCATGCTGCAGCAATTTCGGCTCACTATGATTGTGACCCACCATTGTTTTCTCATCCTTTGTTCAAGCAATTTCTTAGAGGGGCAAAGAATATAAGACCCCCACGAAGAGCTCCTACTCCTTCTTGGGATCTCAATTTTGTGTTGGAGAAACTCACTCTACAACCTTTTGAGCCTGCAGTTACTTCTGAGTTGAAATATTTATCATGGAAGACTGCTTTTTTGTTGGCCATTACCTCTGCAAGAAGGGTTTCTGAATTGCAGGCCCTTATGGCGGTTGAGCCTTTCTTAATTTTCCATAAGGATAGGGTATCTTTACGTACTAATCCTTCCTTTATGCCTAAAGTGGTTTCTAGTGTGGCTTTAAACCAAACTATTCATTTGCCTACTTTTTATGCAAATCCCCAAAATAAAGGGGAAAAGATTTTGCACACTTTAGATGTACACAGGCAGTTGCGATATTATTTGGACAGAACTAAAGGGTTCAGGCAGTCTCAGCAGTTATTTGTTTCTTTTGCTTTGAGTTCTCAGGGCAAGCCTGTGTCAAAACAAACTATTTCTAAGTGGATTGGGTTTTGCATTGCTTTCTGTTATTCCCATCATGGCAAGGAGATTCCAGCTAGGATTAGGCCTCATTCCACTAGAGCTACTGCCACTTCGACAGCTTTTTTGAGGGGGGTGGCAACCAAGGATATTTTGGAGGCAGCTACTTGGAGTTCAGTGCATACTTTCTCTAGGCATTATCACCTGCCACTTTACTCTAAATCCAGGGCTGGTTTTGCCACTGCTGTTTTGCAGGGCATTTTGGCAGCTCCTGCTTCCTTATAGTTTGGCCATCCTCCCATACCTCTGCTTTGGGATTCTACCCAAGTGTAAGGACTGCAGCAATGTGAGATGAAGAACATAGTACAGTTTTGTACCTACCATAAATGTAGATGTTCGAAGATCCACATTGCTGCAGTCCAATTTACCCTCCCTCCTTCCCCTCTGTAGTTAGAGGTGGTTGTGTGGGTTGAGTTGTAAATATTATGTATATAGTGTATATTTTGTACATATTATTAGGGCAAGGGTGCTTGGTTGTTTGTTTTGCTGTCTTTTGGTTTTGACCTTTATTTTTAGGGTCTTCTGACATCTGGGGCAAGAAAAGACTGAGGATATGACGTCGGTCATGCGCATTTGTACCCTGACTTCCTGATGTCAGTCAAATGCGCCTTGACCGACGTCAGCCTTATACTTTGATATTCGGGCCGACCGAGGACAGCGGACTACCCAAGTGTAAGGACTGCAGCAATGTGGATCTTCGAACATCTACATTTATGGTAGGTACAAAACTGTACTTTTTAGGTGTACTTTTTACTGTTTTTTGCCTTATCTTTTAAAAAAATAAATAAATACAGTTCTTGTTTCCCGTCTTTCTAAGCTAGTATAGTCCAGTTTTCAGGCTAGTGCTGAATTCAGGGCTGTGTTACAAGTTTTTGAGTTGCCCCTACCTTACTTGGATAGAGGGAAGTTTCTCTGTTCACCTGTGAGAGAGGGAAACATTGAGCAGCCATCTGTCCCTGAAGGAGTGGTTCCAGCCAGAAGTTAGTAGTTTAAAAAACACGTTGCATGGTTTTGTGCGCCGGGCAGCACCGGTTAGCTAGGGTTAAATTATTCCTGGCTCCACTAAGTCTACTTCAGTTTTTCACTTGAAACTAGTCTAACTCTCAACCTAAGCACTCAGAAAGCATCCTACAGTCCAGCACTTGCTCAAACCTAATAGCAAGCACTAATATACCCTGACACTTGACTGCCCAGCAGGCCAAGGCTCTTTATCCACCCCTCACCAACCAAGCGACTAAGCAGCTCACCCTACTATTCAGGCATGACCAAAGGGCAACTTCAGGTGTACTCTCCAGTCCAGTTGGTGAATCCTGGTATCCTGAGGCAATGTTACAACTGCCTCACGTACACAGACAGCCCTCTCCTCCTACCACAAAACACTAACCTATGTGAGAGATGCAATTATACAGCCAAACTGGAGGCTAAGGTATCTCCGCCCAAGACTGGAACAGACAGTCATGAGGAGAAGGTTAACACTTGCACCACACCTGCAGCCTCACATAGACCTACTAAACCAGCACTGGCAAAAGATACACATAAATACACAAAATCATACTCTGAGGCTCTAAATAAAAACCTGCAAAAGCATCAGAGATCTCCAAAGCAGGCACAGACAGTTTAAGATTTAAGGACCTTGTCCATTTAACTGTTGCAAGATGGCTGGGGCACCATGAAGGCCAATTTGGAAAGACTTTGTGTTGAGACAGGCCATCAGGGGTTAAAAAGCACTTTTACCTTTACCTTTCATTTAAGTCCAGGATAGTTAAAAACCTAGCCTTCCTTAGCGATTCAATCATTTCATCTACTGTAAGTATAGGTTAAATGTTAACGTAATGGTACCATCTGGTCTTGGAGATAAAGTTTACGGCTGTTCTATTCAGTAGTAGATTCTTCAGTAATCCCTAATTGGAACATCATTTTTTTTAACCTCTTCCTGAACTGCTTTTCTGTGAAGTTTACAGATCCTGTAGGGCTTTAAGGTAGCCTTCTCCCCAGGTTTCATTTCAGTGTAATGTTTAATTAAGTTGGTTTTACTAGACAGTTCTAAGAATATGTATTTGCTCCATAAGAGGCCTCTTTTGAGCTTTGATAAAGCATCATCTGCTATGACTTGAGGTATGTAAGTGATCTTTTATCCTTTTTAAGTACTCTGACCTAATCTGCAGACTTGGCACAACTATCCAAGTCTTTCCTCTACTGAGGACTTCTACACATTCACCTGGGGTGGGTGTGTGTGTGTGTGTGTGTGTGTGTGTGTGTGTGTGTGTGTGTGTGTGTGTGTGTGTGTGTGTGTGTGTATTTTATATAAATGCTTGAAGCATCTCTTTTCAGTCTGTTTAATCACTTTAGTCCTTCAGTTTCAAAAGGTCTGCACTTGTTCTCAGCAGAGGAGACCTAACGTTACTATTTGGTTTCTGACCTGGAGCCCTCTAGTCCCACCATTTCTATTTTAGATCCTCTGTTGGGTGGCTTGTGCCCATTCCATGTTCCCTGGACTACAGGCATTACTGCTTTTAAATTGTCTTGAAGGCTAGTTAACCTTTTCTTCTACACGTCTCATTTGATGATGCCTAACAACCCCTTGGGGTGTCTTACACATAGAAGTTCAAAAGGACTAAAACCTGTTAATGACTGTGGTACCTATTGGATGGCAAAGAGGAGGTAAGATAAGACTTAATCCCAATCCTTTTAATAACTTTCCTTAATGTGAGCTTTATATTCTTGAAGTACTTCCGTTTGGGGATATACTGAGGGCTTGAGTCAGTTTACTTTAAAATATTGATACAGATGATGCATAATTTTGGACATGACCAGTGTCCCTGATCAGTAAGTATCTCTATTGCCCTTCCCACTCTGGAGAATAGTAATAAACAAATCCCTTGCTATAGCTTTGTCATTTGCTTTTCAGAGGGGGATTGTTTCTTGATGTTTAGTGGCATTATCTAGGGTTGTCAGTATATACTGAAACCCTTTACTGAACTTAATCGGTGGTCCAACAATCTCCATGGGAATTAAATCTAAAGGCACCTCATGGATGTGACAGGAGTTTTAAACTAGGACTTGGGACTTTTTCTGAAACCCTTGTCATCTTGCAAAAATGTTTGTCTTATTCTGGCCATTAGCAGCTGACTAAAGCCCTAGCCTTGGTTTTGTCCATACATAGGTGCCCCCCCAAATTAAATTTTTATTCATCTTTGTTGATGGGGAAGTCGGACTGGGATATTTTTTTTCAGAGGAGGTCCAGGGAGAAAAGCTGGAGTATTCATATACATAGACAACATACAGTATATTTTCATTTTTCACATTTTATATATTTTCATTCTCATGTTGTTTACATATACATTTTTGTGTACATAGTGGAGGATTATTGCTAATCTTGCACCATACAATTGTATTTGCATAAGGTTGTAGCAAACAGAAATTCAAAGAAACGCAGGAAGACAAAAACTGACATTTGGGTTGAAATTAGTAAGGACTTTTACAGTGAGGGAGAACAAGCATTAAGTAGATAGTTAAGAAATATAATATGTTAAATGTTTACAGAAGTAGAAAGGAAAGTGTGTAATAAATCACCATAAGGGAATTTAGTACAGCGCAGCTATCGTTTTGTAAGTGGAATGGCCTGTGTTTTCATCTGGATCAGAAATTATCTGGGTATAGAGCAAGAGCAGAACTAAATGCCTTGCAGATGCCGTTTTAAAAGACTTTTAAAGCACCTGCTGTTTTCTGCAAGCCTTAACTGTAGTGGGGTGGAGTTGCACAGTTTTGAGACTCAGTGAGAATTGAGTTTCTGGCAGAGTTTTTGAGTTGCTTGCAGCTAGGAGAGATTTGTTATTGTAGAATAATTTTCTGTTGCTGTATGGTAGTAATATGCTTTTTAGAGAGCTGCAGCTATCTGGCTTGTAGTGGGCAGTAGTGAGTTGACAGTTGGTTATCTGATTTAAGAGTTCTTGCCAGTTTACATCCTTTTTAGGGTTGTACAGTAGTGAGTTTCAAGAGATGAAATGTGGCGAATCTTACTATGTTATTATAGCATGCATCGTGTGGACTTTGGTATTGTTGAGATTAGTGAAGATAGGTGATGCATGCAATTGAGGTGGGAGTATAGGTAGGTTGCCGTTACGGATTTTTTTTGTGGTTATTGTAGGATGTTGATTTGCTTTACAATAGGGTGTGTGTGTGTGGTGTGTGTGAATGGCTGTGAGTCAGTTTCATATCCAAGTTCCTGAAGGACCTACGTACCAGCAGCTAACAGACTACTACTGCTTTAGTCACTCCCATATAACTAATCATTCTGTAATTCAGAATTTGAGTAGGGAGTGGGGACATTTGTGGCAGGTTCTTTCCCCACCACCCTAGTTATATTCTATTGAGCTGTAGTCCATATTTCATCTGCCCACAGGGCCTTTTTAAAGTTCAGTCAGCTCACTCGAAGGTCAGCAGTGTCAGGGGGTTCTTCTCTAGTGACATAGAAAGGTTCTGCTTCTTCACTACTAGCACGGGCACATAAGTTCAGAGTTCCACTTTTACCTCATGAAAAGTTGCTTACACCAATATTCAGTGTGACCAGCAGTTGTTCTCACTTTTTTAAGGTATCTCACAGGTTTGCCCATCAAGGACCTGATGCCTAACACCCAACTCTACTTTAGACTTTTTTGCCTTGGTTCTTTAGTGTGTGTACTACCACTTCCCTGTCTTTCCCTTTCCCCTGAAATTTCTGCTAATTATAGCCCATGAATGGGGCACTCACTAGAAATTTCTTTTTCCTACAGTCTTGCAGGTAATTTTTGCTTTATCCTCATGGGCTTCTTTTCTTAACCTAGTCTCATCTGTAGTCCCTGCTTAGCTTCAGGTGGGACTATAGGGTCTTCCTTTCTCTCTAACACTAGCTCACATCCTTGTTCTGTTTTTATTATTTGTTGGTCCTTAACCTAAATTTGTTAATGTTCACACCTGAGGGCAGTTCTGTTACCTGTATTTCAAGGTATAGCATACGTAGGGTCATGGGCTATTTATCTTATGGGCCACCCCCTTAAGTTAAGGGCATGGTTCATGAAAGGCACTAGCTTTTTTCCACTGTTTCGACAATTCTTGAAAGTGAAGGCAATCCTTATTTATCATGTCATGGGTCATCACTGCATCACTGCAGCAGGGTATAGTACATTCCCAAAATTTGTTTGGCTATCCGTTGGGCAATACAGCATCATTTTTTTTTTGTCCCTATGAATGCATACTACTTCCACAGCCTTTTCTGTCAGTGTCTTTGGTCTAGAAACATGCTGAACTTTCACAAGGGTGACCAGAATACCAGACTAAAACAGCCCCTGCAGATCCCTCCTTTTCACTAGAACAGCACACTTAATTAAATTTAGCAGTTGCACAGTAAGAGAATGCGGTTTAATCCATTCTAGCAGAGGTCTTATCACATTTTACAGGTTCTTTATCTTTCAAAGGTTTCTCTGTGTGCATTTAACATTCATGTCAGAACAGCTGTCAGCATTGCAGAACTTGGCGATATGGCCCTTCTTCTCAGACAAGTACATGTTTACAAGTGACTTTTCTGTTGTTCTGTGCAAACCCCCCCCCCCCTCGTACGTAGACTTTCATGGTACAAACTTTTTCCTAACAGAGTAAAAAAAAAAAAAAAGCTTAAATCTTTTGGGTCTGAGTGACACACACTTTTTTTTTTTTTTTTTTTTTTTTTTTTTTTAATTACAACCAATAATGCCTGTTCTGAAGTCTGTCAAACACCAATATCTCTAACATTGTTTTCTTACTATAGTGACCCCTCCCCAAGTTTAACCATGAAGCCCATTCTTGAAATTTGAATGCCTTGTCTCCACTGGGACCCCGGCAAAGGCAAGCAGATACTATGCTTTCTCACAGTCCTTGTAGTCTGCTCCTTTCATGTCCATGAAGGCTGAGGTAATCCACGACCAACTGTGTAGAAAGTATCCAAGCCTAGTCATCTTGGTCCCATCCCTCCTGGCAGGTGATCTGTTTTGAAAGCCGCTAAGCAACCAAGTCTTCCTCCCAGGGTAGCTGCTTCAGTGTTGGGATATGATTTTGTGACTGCTACCATTCCCCTTGAAATGGCCATAAGGAGGACTTTTGTGAAAGACGCTCAGGAAGGTAGTCTAAAACTGAAGTAGCAGGAGAAAAAAGGGAGTCCAGGTCTTTCCTGCACCACAAACTGAGAAACAAATCCACTTGTCTCTATCCTGTCTCCTGTCTAGAAGACTTCTGCATTGAGAGGATTTGTATTACCCTGCTGAAAAGAGTTGGATTTCTGGCAAATCTCAGGACTGAGGAAGCCAAGTCATTGGTTTCAAGGAGACCGTTAAAAAGGAGTTTTACTGGGGTTTAGGATTAAGGTTTTTTTCCAGGAGGTAGTGGTGAGGTATAACAAATCACAGCTGCCATCTGCCAGGACAAATAGAGTTGTGACAAAGACTTTTGCCTTGTCAGGTATGGCTTTTTGGACAAACGTCTTTAGAACTGGAAGTGGAAGAAAAAACAAGATACACATGTGGGGAGCATCTGTGGACCACAGCGTTCTTGGGTTGACTCCCATAACAGCAGTAAGGGAGAGAAAAAGTTGTCCTATTTTATGCTGGTTTAAGTTATGAATAGCCTGCACTCTTAAAAGAAATATAAATGTGCAGCCCATAAAAAGAAGAGATGTCAAGTTACAGATAGGCTGACAAACATTTTAGAACAACAGCAACCAGCCATGCAGACAAGGGAATAGGCCGCCCTGGAGTGGGAGTGGCAGCCAGGAAATACTGGGAACAGATGTCTCACTGCCAGATTATTGTGACTTCCCAGCATAAGAGTATTACAGATATTCCCACTCTGTTGATGCACCACACTGCCAAAATATCATTCCCCTAGTCAGATAGTCTTGAAAGGCAGAGAGAATGAGAACTACCTGCATCTCCAGGACACTGAAGTAGGAGTAGGAATTCTCAGCCAAGCAGACATACTGGACTGTTTTGTCCAGTGTACTGCCCCTCACCTTAGAGTGAATGTAAGGGGTTTCCAAATGTCAAATTGATTCAGGTTCAACCTTTGCTGGACATGTGACTTGCATGCTTTAGAAATCTTGTTTTGGAAGGAGATGGTAACTGCCCATGCATGACTTTCACTTGAAACTTGGCATTAGGCACCGTTGGTATAGTTGCTGCCATGATGCATTGGAGTTCTTAGGTTGTTTGTAGCTGAGACAGAGTTTATCTCTAAAATCTTAGGTACTGCAGTAGGAGGATTGGATATCCTGTCTCTGGGAAGACAAGCATGGTAAAGAACTATGTCTAGATGGCGCAACATGAAAGTTAGAACCAGAAAGGTAGCTAGTGGGACTTCTTAACACATAGATTGTTCCTTTCTCTGGAATAAGTGAGCAGTGACTCCCTGGGTAAGTTCAGAGGCTGAACCAGTGCAGACATGAAAAGCCAGTTCTTGGCTCCCTACAGCCTCTAGTGAGCTGCTACTACTACAGAAGTACATTTGGCCAAAACTGTAGGAGTTCAGGTGAAATTGAAAGACATGTCTACAATGTGCAACAATTGCCTCCTATCTGCAAATACAATTACCTCTTGCATTGGCAATTTTTATGTATAGACAGGTGTATTGCAGCTATAAAGAGCATATCCAGTATCCTTGAACCTCCTTCTGAAAAGCCCAGAGCAACTGACTGCACCACGCAAAAGGTTTGTTTGGGATGAATGTGTTTAAGCCGCTGACATTCAGTACTGTTCCGGAGTAGTTTCTGTCTGGGCAGCAGAAAGAACCCAGAATAGTATCCTAACAATTTCTGATTTGGTAGAACTTCATGGGTGTAGTTTGTTGTAGAGACAGGAAAACTGTAGACCTCCTTCCTTGCTACATTCTTTTGAGATCATGGGGTGTCAAACAGGAGTAGCAAGGGAAGAATGGGAGGGGCTATCACGAAAGGTTTATATCCTCTAGATGCAATTGACCTTACCCATCTGTCTTTGGGTGTACTGCCCCACATTAATAGAACGAGAGAGAAGTGACCCCTAACTACCTCCAGAGTAGTATAGTTCAGCAATTCTCACAACTGCTGTTGTCCTTGTCTATTAGCTGATGGACCACAGCCTCTGGAGAATCAAGAAACCTTTCTGCTGGGGTCTGCAACCCTGCTGGAAATTGTTTTTGTTACTGGGTTTCATTCCTGCTGAGGCTTTGATTAGGTTCTGTCCCAAGAAAACACACATCATGCTGGCTCCTCTGCATTCTTAAGGAGATGTGCCATGGAGATGAGAATATGATGCTCGCATCCATCAGGGTTTTGCCTTACTTTTCAGTGTTTTCTTGATGCTTATTAACTTTTCTAAATATCTGCGTTACAGAATAAGGAGAATCCAGAAATCTGTTATCCTGTGCCTCACATGCTGGTGAATGGCTAGTAACAGATTCTGTAGATCTAGCAGCCCCGTCTACAGCACTGTAAATTACACACACCAAAAGATACTTCATACTGGAGGAGGTTGAGGTTTCAAATAAAAGTTCATTTCTTAATGGCTCATCCAGAAAACCCTCATGATGCATTTCAGCAGCAGGACCCATCTCAAAATACACCATATGCTTGTATAATTCAACACATACACACACACACATGCACACACAGATGCCAGTAATAGTTTCAGGGTATCATGCTTAGATGTTTCTGCTCAAATGGTCAGTTCTTGAGGAGTGGGACAGATACTAGTTTCAGGGTATTGTGCTTAGATGTTTTGCTCAAATGGCCAGTTCTCGAGGAGTGGGACAGAAAATGCAATCTGTCTTCTATTCAGTCTCATACCGCTTGCTCAGAGGTGACCTGTGCCTGACATATAAGGCCATGTCAAACCCAGATTTGATGAATATGCTTCACCTCAAAAAATCTAGATCCCTCAGAACCACAAGGGCGGGAGACTTAAACCTTGACACGGTTATAAATAGAACGTGCTGGAGGGACAGATTCATCACCCAGAGACTCCCTATGCTGTGGAACAAAATCCCGGTACATGTGAGGCAGAGCACCTCTCTGGTCTTGTTCAAGAGGAATCTTGACCAATGGATGGGAGATTGCAGATATACCCCAGGGATTACTTCAGCGTCACTGCTTGACAGAGGCACAGCAAAATGATAGGCATAGTTTTTATTCAAACTAAAGGGGTGGCGAAAGCCACATAACTATGGGCTAGGCTTATAAATGCCCTTGGGCAGATAGCCTAGTATGAACCTATGAACCTATGAACCTAAGTATGCAGGCCATAATATTATGTCCTCGTCCTCAAGTATTTCTAGTTGCATGCCTTAAAATGTTTACCACCCAGTCGATTGCTGGATTGACTTAAAGGCCTTCGAGAGCCTACATTGTAGAATGACTAATCAGTAGGCCAGCCTCCTAAATGGCATATCAGTTCAAGATATTCCCCTTATGTAGGGTCTGAGGTAGTGAAGGAGGGTGGGGAATTAGAATCTTTCTTGCTTTCCAGGTCTTCAACTAGTACTGCAAGGGGCACTCATTTTATCTTCCTGATGACTTTGCAGGGCCTCCTTAGAAGAGGGAATCTGTTAATGCAGAGGCCCTTTTTGAGGAGGATTTGTGAAGGTAGGCACCTAAAGATGTGTTTTTTCTGCCTTGTTACATTATGTTTTGCTGGAAAGTTGAGAGCTCAGGGACAGGCGCATGTAAAATAACCTAGGTGCTAGTATTGTGGGTACAGTGACCTGTGCCAAGGGGCAACAAGAAATGGTCCTTACAGACCTCAGTGCCTGGACTTGATGTCTTAAGCTGTGGGGCTAATGCCAGTGTCTTCAGTGCTGAAACTAATGCTGAGTAACCCAACACAAACAATGAAAACATCCATTTTCAACATCAATATCTACAGCATGGCACTAGGCATCAACACCGATACCATCACTGTCAGCTTCGGTGGTGTCATGAAGGCCATCAAAAACTTGGGAGACAGAGACATTCTCAATGTTGGCAACATCAGTGAGAAAGCATCATTGGCATGGGGAAAACTGAAGTGATGAGAAGAAGCCAAAAATAATTCTTATGTTTGGGAAAAGTGAGGATGGTGGATGGGCACCAGGATCATGAGACTTGAGAATGGGTAATAGGGATATCCTGGCAGTGACTATGATGGAAAAGGCATAAGAAGATGCATTGCTGAGCATACCCAATGAGTGGGAGAAGCTCTTTCATCATAAAAATGCCAGTTGTAGTTGTAAAGAGCTGTAACATTTTCTGAAAGGTTAAAATTAGAGCAACTGATACATGTTCTTAGTGTTTCACTGTTGCAGTCTTCACACTTGGGTTATTCTGCCAAGGGTAACCCTCAAGTCGTCCCGAATACCAGAAGCTTAGTATTTCTGCGTCGGTTCCTGTTGCTCCATTACTGACGTCAGGTCGTCAGTGGTATAAAATCAGGTAGCTGATGCCATTACTTCAGTCTTTCTTGCCGAGAAGCCCGAAGCAGTTTGCATGAGTGCCAGTCGGCTGCTACCTGAGTTTGTTTCCGAATTGAAGTTGAAGTCTTCTAAAACTAAGTACCCCATTGGGGATCCTTTTTTTCTTGCTCTAACTGATGTCAGAAAAAGTTAACAATTGTTTCGCCTGTGGAAAGCAAATACCACACCAAGACTTCCATTCTTACTGCGTCACCTGTTTAGGCCCAGACCACGACGTCCCTCGCTGTCGCTTCTGTGCTTTGTTCAATGCCAGAACTATACTTCATTGGGCCCTTATTGCAGCTAAATATTTTCACTCTCAGTCCTCCTATTCTGATATGGCTTCAGTAAGCCATCCGACTACCGATCTTCCGAAAAAATGAAAGGATAAAGACAGACACAGACCGCACAGGCCCAAAACTGCCGACGATGCTTCCGTTAAGCTAGTCATCAGTTCTCTGGTCCTCAGGCGCTTTTGTGGATTTGCAGGCCGCTACCGAGACCCGTTCGGAGTCTGGCATGCTGCGAGACTCTTCTTTGACTAAGGATCCTGTGGATGTCTCTACTTTGGATGGGTCTGGAGCGACTGAGCAAGCACCGGCTTCCTGAGGAAGTTCTTTGCACTACCGATACTCTACACAAATAGACAACTTCTTTCGCGCCTTCAGTTCTTTCTAAAACTACTGAGTTTCTAAGGCCCAGAGTACAAACTACGACTAAAAAACCGATGACCCAAGCTCAGGCACCCGCTTCCATGCCTCAATCTCAAATGCTTAAAATGGCAGAAGACCTTATTAGGGGAGGCCAGGTTACCCCTTCCAAAAGAAAGAGACTTGTCCACAGTAGTTTT
The DNA here is from genome assembly GCF_019279795.1 of Protopterus annectens. Lineage (NCBI taxonomy): Eukaryota > Metazoa > Chordata > Ceratodontiformes > Protopteridae > Protopterus > Protopterus annectens. Next base: position 590,868,085 of record NC_056743.1, on the reverse strand, counting down.
ATCTGAACAGGAGTCCTGAGGTTTCTGAATATGAAGATGGGCAACGCCTCTCTGCTTATGAGGATTCTAATGCAGAAGAATCTATTCCTTCTGCCTCCCCTCTTGAGGATTTTTCATTTGGTGAAACCCTACATACATTAAGGGAGCATTTCCAATGGGACTGTCAGGGCTATCCTCACTCAAAAAAAGAGACTCAGGGAATTCTTAGATTTACCACAGCACAGACCTTTAGCCATTCCTTCTGTCTTGGATGTTGTGGATAATGTTTTTATGGAATCCAGTTTGACTCCTGTCACCCTTCTTCCTGCTCCCAGGAAACCTGACTGGTGTTAGAGTCCCTGACTCTCACAAATTCCTTTTCAAAAATCCTACTGCTGACCCAGTGGTCATCTCCCAAGGACCTAAAGGAATTGAAGCAACCTCAGCTAAGAATCCCACCCCATCAGACAGGGATTCCTGAGCTTTAGACAGATGGGGTAAAAAAAAAAAAATACAGCTCTGCAACTCTTGCTATTGGAGCACTAAATTGTCAATTCCACATGCTGAAATGGCAGCAGCATACCATGGAACACCTCAAACAAAAAAATATCTTCCTTTCCTGCTTGTGCAAAAAGTAAAGAATTATAAGAGCTTGTGCATTCTGCAAGCCAAGTTACTAAGCACACCTTACAATCTGGCTTTGATGCCCTAGAAGCATCTTGCAGGGCAGCAGTCACTGGTTCTGTCGTTAGAAGGCATGCTTGACTTAAGGAACAGACCTTGCCAGACCATGTCAAATCAAAATTATTGGACGCACCATTGAACAAAGACAGTTTGCTTGGCACCAAGGCAGAAGAGGTCTTAAAAAAAGACAGTTAAAGACTTTTTACAAGTCCAGCCTCCGAGGTTCAGTAGGCCTTGCCGCTCCAAGCACTGGTCGTTTCTGGCCCCCTCCAGGCCAGCTCCACCCAGACCCAGGGGAAGTAGAAACCCCCCCCCCCAGACAGCAGTCCCAGGGAATGCAGAGATTTAAGCAATGGAGTTCCTCCTCCTCAAAAACAGGGAGTGCTAAGCCACCCCCTTATGGTAAGAACTCACAATGACTTTATACCTCCACCCCTTACCTCTGCCCACCTGTTTGTGCCCATAGGAGGAAAACTCTCCTTCCATGCAAACAACTGGGCCTCTATTACTAATGACCAATGGGTCTTCAACATAGTGTCCCAGGGATACAAATTTTATTTCCACACTCTGCCAACCCCAAAAGGGTTCCCAGATTTTCCCCCAAAACAGTGGGCAGAGGCCAAAAAGCAAGTCTTTTCCCTGCTCTCCATGAGGGCAATACAGCATGTTCCTGCAGACCAGATAAGCCAAGGTTTCTATTCCAAACTCTTCCTGGTACCCAGAAAAGATGTCACCTGGCACCCAATCCTCAATCTATCCATCCTGAGCAACTTTTTGGTGATACCAAAATTCAAAATGCTCACCCTCCAGCAGCAGCTTCCTATGCTTTCCCATGATGCTTGGTTAACCACCCTAGACCTAAAATAAGGGAATCTTGCAGGAAATATCTACATTTCAGGGCAGGATCTATGCACTTTCAGTTCTCTGCGCTTCCCTTTGGCTTATCCACTGCTCCCAGCATTTTCACAAAATGCCTGGCTCCAGCCATTGCTTTTTGCAGACAAAGAAATATTCAGATTTACTCCTACTTAGATGATTGCCTGATTCAGGCAGACGGTCAGGAAAAGCTGCTACAGCACCTGACCTTTGTAAAGGACCTACTGTTCTCCCTGGGGTATACTATCAACTAAAAGAAATCAAAACCAGTCCCCACATACAAAAACTGTATTCCTGGGAGCAAGCCTGGACACAGCATCCCAGATGGCATTCCTTACTCCAGAAAAACAAGCCTGCCTGACAGGCTACTTCTCTCAATTAGCCACCAGAAGCCAGTTATCCGCAAGGAAAATCCTGCAAGCTCTAGGGTTCGTGGCCTCCTCCATTCTACTCATTCCATATGCCAGATTGCATACGAGGAAACTACAATGGTACCTAAAAAGCCTTTAGTGTCAACACTGTCAAGACCTGGAAACTGTCATACCTATGATACTCCGTCTAAGGAAAGATTTTCTTTGGTGGGCAGCAGCATGCAACCACAACAAGGGACTTCCCTTCTCACAAGCCCATGCTGCCCAGACCCTCACCACAGACACATCAGACTATGACTGGGGTGCACACCTGGAAGACAGGTGCATTCAGGGCCATTGGAGCCCAAGTCAAATACATCTGCACATCAACCAAAAGGAGATGCTAGCTGTTCAGCATGCCCTGACAGCTTTCAGACCCCTACTCTCCCTGGTGCGTCTAGTGATCAAAACAGCCAACACCACAGTGATGTGGTATATAAACAAGCAGGGAGGGACTTATCCTCTCTGCAGGCTTGCCATGACCCTTTGGCACACGGCCTCAGCCATGCAAATACACCTGCTAGCACAATTCCTGCCAGGGTCCCTAAACTCTCTGGCAGACAACTTAAGCAGAAACCTGCTAGACCTACACGAGTGGCAGCTAGACCCCAGAACCTTCAACCTTGTAACCCAGAAATGGGGCACCCTGAAGGTGGACCTCTTTGCCTCCCACTCCAATCATCAGCTCAGCAAATTCTGCGCTAGGGAACCTCACAGCAAGGCCTGGAAAGTGGATGTTCTCCTCTCGATCTATGTATTTCCCCCCTTATCACTCATTTCAAGGGTATTGCTCAAAATAAGGGAGGAAAAACCAAAGGCAATCTTGATTGCCCCAGACTGGCCACGCCAGCACTGGTACCCACTGCTGCGCAGCCTGTCACCCCTGCCACCATGGCACCTACCTCAGATCCCAACTCCCCTGACCCAGAAGAATGGAGAATTCATGCATCCACAATTGCAGACCCTAAACCTGGCAGCCTGGCTTATTCCCTGACCTCTCCTCAAGCTGCCAGCCTAAGCAAGCAAGTTCTGGAGGTTATACATGAGGCCAGATGCCCCAGCAACAGAAAATCCTATGCTGACAAGTGGAAAAGGTTTTGCATCTGGATCCAGGCTAAGGGAGCTGAAACAGCACAGCCCTCCCTATCTCTCATCCTGGATTACCTGGCAGACCTACCACATAGGGGTCTATCTTTCTCTTGTATTAAAATTCATGCCTCTGCCATTTCTGCTTATTACAGCACAGAGCCACCTCTCTTCTCACACCCTCTCATCAAACAATTCCTAAGAGAAGCTAACAACTTAAGGCCATCTAGAAGAGTTCTTACCCCAGCTTGGGACCCTAACTTTGTGTTGGAAAAGTTCACCTACCCCCCTTTTGCAGCTTCAGCAGAGTTGAAATTCCTCTCTTGGAAAACAGCCTTGCTTCTGGCCATCACTTCAGCTACAAGAGTTTCGGAGCTACAAGCACTCATGCCTGTAGAGCCCTTCATCATTTTCCAACCTGACAAGGGTCTCCCTCAGGACTAACCCATCCTTCATGCCTAAAGTGGTGTCCAGTGTGGCTCTCGGCCAATCCATCCATTTGCCCACCTTTTTCCTCCTAACCCACAAAACAAGGGGGAAAGGATTCAACACTCTCTAGATGTGCACAGACAGCTCAAATTCTATCTGGATAGGACTAAATCTTTTACAAAAATGACCAATTGCTAGTCAGCTTCACAGCAGGGGCAGAAGGCAAGCCCATATCCAAACAGTCTCCAAATGGATAGCACACTGCATCCATTTCTGCTACAAACAGCACAGGAAACCTCCCCCAAAGGGGGTCAGGATGCATTCCACCAGGGCAACCTCCACCTCTGCAGCTTTTCTCAGAGGGGTCCCCACCAGGGACATCCTGGAGGCTGCAACATGGACTTATGTTCATACCTTCACCAAGCATTACCACCAGCCTATCTTCAAATCCAGGGCAGGCTTTGCCACCGCAGTCTTGCAGGGCATCCTAGCCAGCACCCAGTCTTCTTGACTGCCTCCACCCTTTTTTCAGCTTTGGGAATCAACCCAAGTGTGATGACTGCAACAGTGAAACACGAAGAACGTAGTACAGTTGTGTACACTTACCATAAATGTAGATATTCCATTGTATTCACTGTTGCAGTCTTGGTTTCCCAACCTCCATCCCCTTTGTCTGTGTCTCTCTCGCGCGCTTCTCTCTCTGTCTGTCTCTGTCTCTCTCTCTCTGTCTCTGTCTCTGTCTCTGTCTCTGTCTCTCTCTCTCTCTCTCTCTCTCTCTCTCTCTCCCGCTCTCCATACAGGGAATTTTTGGTATTTACCTTCTACTGGTGGTGTTCTTCCACCGTAACCTAGCTCCCTATTTGGGGGCTTCTGACAGTTAGGGCAAGAAAAGCTGATGTAATGGCATCGGTTGCCTGATTTTTATACCACTTATGACCTGACGTCAGTCCTGGAGCAACCGTAACTAATACAGAAATACTAAGCCTCTGGTATTCGGGCCGACTGAGGGCTACTCCTGGCAGGATGGCCCAAGTGTGATGACTGCAACAGTGAGTACACTCTTAACATATACATTTATGGTAAGTATACACAACTGTACTTTTTTGTGACAGGTTGTGACATGGCAGAAAAGTCTGGAAAAAGCTGTATAGAAAAAATGTGAAAGTCTCCATGTATATTTAAGATAGGAGAAGATGCTAAAACTCCTGGTTCAGGATGAGAGGAAGTTTGAAAGAGTTTAGGAGAAGAATGAGAGTTGCTGGAAAAGAACTACTGGGTTCAGACAGGGCAATCAAGAACATTTCTATCAAGGACTGCCAAGATGGCTGCACATTGATTAACAGCTTAATTTCAGCTCTCCCAGTGTGTAAACAAACAAAAACTCAGAAAGAGAGCAAATAAAGTCATATTTTTGGGCAAATAAGTCATATTTTTGGGTAGGTTTCAGTAACTGTGACTAGTAAGTGCACTGCCTGGATGCCAGCAAAAAAGAAATTCTGAGCATCTGAAAATAAAATCAGTCGTAAAAGGTGAGGAAAAAACACTAAACTGGGAATAATTCTGCAGCTTTCCATCAAGAAGCAGAGCTCAAGCCATGACCTTCAGTAACCTAGAGGAAAAAATAAGTCTGATGTACTCAGAGCTGATTAAAATAAATGAATTACTGAAGGGAGGATATCAACTCCAATAACAAGGGCTGAAAAAATGGAAGACGCTTTAAGCAGATATTCAGATGAGGAGATAAAACTGCAAAAATCTGAGGTTGAAATGAAGAAAAGGCTGGGTGAATATGAGACTGTTTCCATAACTTGAAAATGGGATATGGTGGGAACATTATACAGGTGGCCTTGAATAAGCTAAGGGGAACAAGAATTGGAATGAGGAGGTTAGCTTTTCCAGAAGGCATGTCAGTAACACAAAAAAAAAAATAAAGAAGGGGTGATGGAAGTGGATCCCATATTTTTTGAGACAAAATTTTCTCCACTGACGTTTAAAGTAAGAAAATTGGTGGAAAATTTGTGGCCTGTTATTAGAAGGGATGAAATGGTAGGAAAGTTGTTCCCAGAAGAAGTTAGTTTCTCTTATGGTCGCTTTAGGAATTTAAGAGTTATTAAAATTAAGTAATGAGGACAAAAGTGGGGGCAGAAATGGTGCTTTCCTATGTGGGGCTTGTAAAGTATGTAGTAAGATAAATGTAGATGGTTGGGAAATAAATGGTAAAAAGTTTTGGATTGAGTGAATTCAGATGTAATTCATGTGGTGTGGTCTACATCATTGGATGTGGATGTACACCCAAGAAATGGTATGTGGGGCAAACAAAAAGGTGAAATTGAGAATATTGGAACATTTAGATGATGTAAAAAATAGAAGGATGGAAAGTCCGATTGCTGAGCATTTTTGGACAACACATGGGGGAAATGTTGATTTATTTATTTGATTTTACATTTGTTAACCGGGCTAGTCCAACTGGATACATGTCCATTTTCAGTGGAGGCCTGGGGAGAAAAGCTCCGCTATCTACTACATGACAAGTAAAAAATCCAAGAATTTACAATCCTAAACAAAGCAATTCAGCCACAATTACAGGATGATCAGGAAGCGGTTTTCAGACAAAGACAATATCAGGTAAGTAAGTTCAGGTAAAGATAGTATGTAACAGAAATCCTTATATTATTCATAAGTTTAACAATAGAAATTAAAGTAAGGTCAATTTTAGTAGGGAGAGATAGTTACCCAATAGAAATGGAAAGTGTGAAATAATAGAGTTGAGATAGAGGAGAGGAGGCAGGAGAAGGGAGGAAGTAAAAAGGTCAGCTAGGGTTAATGCAAGAGCATATCCAGTGGTTGGTTAGGAAGTGTTTCAGTTTAGTTTTAAATAGTGGAATTGAAGTTAGGTCTGTAAGGTCTTGAGGAAGTTTATTCCATATTTTGCCAACTGAGTTTGAGAATGTGGAGTCGCCCGCAGCGTTCTTTGATAAAGAAGTTTGAATCAGTATTTTATTAGAGGAGTGTAGGTTTTTCAGGTTGTTGTAGGGTTTTATTAGGGTGGAGAGCATGGGAGTAGTCTCAGGGTGATGAAAGGCTTTGTGGGCAATTGTAAGTTGATAGTATTGGATTAGGTGGGGTAACTCCAGCCACCCTAGTTTTAGGAGATTCAGGCAATGATGTGTTTTATAAGGAGAGGCAGTAGCAAATCTGGCAATGTTGTTGTATGCTGATGCAAGTTTATTGAGGTTATATTTTGAAAGATTAGTATAAATGGGGGAAGCATATAATAGGGTAGAGATTAAATGGGTTCTAGCTATGGTAGTTCTAGCTTCAGGAGTTAGGAAAGATTTGATTCTGTAGAGAGAACCTAGTTTTCTGTTAGTTGTTTTTATGATAGAGTTAATATGAAAGTCAAATTTTAGTAGGTTGTCAATAGTAATACCCAAGAGTTTGGTTGTTTGGTCTGGAGTGATAAGGGTGCCATTGTTAGAAGTAAGTGTGAAGTTAATAGAGGGAGACAGGTGTGTGGGTGCAAAGATGAGGAGCTTGGTTTTCTTAGGGTTGAGGAGGAGACAGTGATTAGAGAACCATTTCTCTATAGTGGTACAAGTTTTTTGGGTAAGGGAGTGGAGGTCAGCTAGGTTGGTAGCAGAGCAAATAATGGTGGTGTCATCAGCATATTGAATACAAGTAGTAAGGGGTGGCAAGATGCAGGTCGTTAATAAAAATGGAAAAAAGCAGAGGACCTAAGATGGAGCCCTGAGGGACCCCTATAGTGGTAGGGAGAAGTTCAGAAAGATGGTTGTCCCATAAAACAGCTTGTTTCCGATTATGAAGATAGGACGTAAACCAATTTAAGGCAAGATTGTCAAGAGAGAGAGATTTTAAACAATGTAAGAGGAGTTGGTGATTAACCATGTCAGAGGCTTTTCACAGGTCTATGAAAAATGCAGAAGAAAGAATATTATTATTGCGTTTTTTGTTAATGGAGTTAATAAAGGATAATAAGGCTGTGGTGGTGCTATGGAATGGACGAAAGCCATGTTGGCAACTAGCAAGGAGATTATTGCTTAGAAGGTGATTAAGTAACTGTTTGTGGATGCATTTCTCCATTATTTTTGCAATAGGCGAAAGCAGTGCTATGGGGCGATAGTTGGAATACTCCAACGAGTCACCCTCTTTGAAAAGAGGGATGATGTAAGAGATTTTCCAGACTGAAGGTATAGTACTTTCTGTTAAGGTCCTATTAATTAGTATAGAGACAGGGTAGGCTATAGCTTTTGCACCTAGCTGGAGGTATTCAGCTGGTAATTTGTCAGCTGAGGGGGTTGAAGGTTTAAGTTTTTGAAGTAAGTAAAGAATAAAGGAGGTAGGTATGGGTTCGGGAGGAGTGCAGCTTGGGTTAGCTAGTGTAGAGGTGTCAGGGCTTAGTTGGTTAGCTAATTTAAGTATTGCTGAAGTAAAGAAAGTATTGAATGCATTTGCTGTTTGTAAGGGGGAGTCTGGGTTGGAGCCTAGTGGATTAGGTGTTGCAACTTTGCCAGGGGAAAGTAGTGTGTTAATAGATTTCCAAAATTTCTGTGGTTGGAGGTGGGAGGATTGCTGTAGTTGGGTGTAAAATCTCTTTTTATCTTCTAAGATAGCTAGCTTTGTCATATTTCTTTTTTGTTTAAAGGTAAGATGATCTAAAGAGTTTTTAGTGGTTAGCCATTTGGTCCAGGCTTTGTTCTTACTACGGATTAGTTGTCTAGTGTTGCTTGTAAGCCATTGAGCTGACTTACATTTCAAGTTTTTTCTGTAGTGTATTGGCACCCCCTTTTGGGGGGGGGGGCAAACATGGGAAGTGAAGAATGTTGAAAGCAGAGTGGTTAGATTAGAAACAAAAATTATTATTAATTTAGGCACTTTACATTCTAATGGGATGAATTTGAAAGTAAATTGGGATTTGTAAGGTTTATGTATAAATAAAAGTGAAATAATAGTTTGATAATAGGCACCTTATAAATGAATTTAAAGAAATTATGTAGAAAAAAATGTAGTAGCATGCATAGTATTTTTTAATAGGGTGAAATTTAAATGAAACATAAATATTAGTAGGCACTATTAGTATAGGACATTTAATGTGAAATAATGAAATGATAAAATTTTAACAAGTCATACTAATAAATTTAAATATATTAAATATATATATATATATACATTTAAATATATTATATATATATATATATATATATATATATATATATATATATATATATATATATATATATATATATATATATACATATATAATTCTAACTATGTTGTGGAAAATGTGGAATAAGTTCATGATATGAATGATGTTTTTCATATATCTGGAGGCACCTTTAAGATTTGGGAAGTTGAAGTCATTATTAAAAGGAATTTAATGTATTTAATTAGCACTGTAATTACCGGAATATAAAATGGCTACTGAATGAAACGAGATTATTCCTTTGAAGGCTGATTAGAGCAGAGGTACCAGAATGTGATGTGGAATAAAGAATTGTAGCCACAGCTATGCTCTTGCCTGGTTTATTTTTATTGAATATGAGACTGCTCAAAAGGAGAGGTTTCAAAAAATAATAGAATTAGAGGACAGCGCACATAGGGAAATCCCTGAGATTTTCTGCCGTACAAGAGATGCTGGAAGGAACAGACTATATTAGTTTTGTGAAAGCAGGAATAAGCAACTGGACTAATTCCAGAGCAGGAGTTGTTAATTGAAAGGGCACATCATGTGTATGCTCCAAACCTGGGCATGAGAAAGAAACTTAGATCTTTCATAATAAAGATGCATTCCTGCCAGCAGAAGGAGTTGATTCTGACATAATTATGGCAGAAGGACAAAGTACTAAAAGTGGCAGACAGTAGAGTATTTGTGGAAAATGATTACTCACTGTACACCAGGCAAAAGAGGAGTAAATTGTTTCCACTAATTGGGGAATGTTGAGAAGCAGGTGTGAGATTCAAGCTGCTGTACCTAGCTATTTCAGAATATTCTTTCCTGGAGAGACAAAATCATTTTTTTGATGCTGCTAGGGAGGAAGTACAAAAGTTTTTCCAACAAAAAAATTACCTATCCAACAGGAGATTCTGCTGCTTGTTCTTCTCCTAATAAAGCCCACATAAAGACTGTACCAATGAAACTTTTTCCAGTGTTGCTTGAGAGACAGAAAAAAGCACAAGAGTTGACTAGAAGAATCAGGAGTACGTTGAAAGTTGATTGTATTTGGGAGAAGTAGATCAACAGGAATAAAACCAGCAACTTGGAAATTGGCAAATAAATGTGAGCTTACAAAGCATTAATTATATTGGTGAAACGTGTCAGAACAAGAAAACTTGGAAATATTGGACTTTAAACTTGTAGGCAACTGTAAGTCATATGCCCTACTTCATGTCATTTAATGTTTGGAAGAACATTTAGGAAAGGGGAAAAGAAACGAAGGAGTTTAACTATAAGTAAAACAAAATTTAGTTCTTAACAGTACTATTTTTATAATATAATTGCCAACATGGGAGATAGGTGCTCCACACCAGTTGTAACCCCCTCATCGGTCAGGTCTGACCATAAGCCAGTCACTCTTGACATCCACATCCCCCCACCCCCCCCCAGTAAGGAAACCTCCGTAAAAAACTTCTCCAAAGCCAACTTCATGCTACTTTAAGTCAGAAGTGACAAACTTCATGGCACTCATGCAGATGGGAGCTGAAAGTTCAACTGCTGAATCCTGCACTAAGGCACTGTACGAGCACATCCACTTGTGCATGAATCGTGCCATCCCAAATAGAACCAAGACACACTCCTCCAAAAAAAGGAAGCCGATCTGGTGATCCCCTGCCTTAAACTATACAACTGAAGGAAGAAACTGTTGCAGAAAGGAAAATCCCAGGATGCAAAAAAAAAAAAAAAACCTCCCTTACCAGCCTCAGTAAGAAGCTGAGATCCCTCATAAAATCCTCCAAAGCTAGTTACGAAAATAAAATTGCCAAAGATTCCAAAGACAGCCAACAAGGCATTCTATAGTTATGTCAAGAATCCTAAATGGCAATGCTCAGATCTGCTCTGAGCTACAACAGAATGGCATTAAATATACTGATCCCAAGGATATTGCCAATATCCCAACAGATCGATTTAGTGCCAACTTCACACCCTTCTCACCCCTTAAAGGGCCCATCTCAATACCAAAGACTGCCAAATTCTGTTAATAATGGCCACACAGGTAGAAACCGCACTCTCCAAAGCTAAGAATACAGCATCCATGGGACCAGATGACATCCCAGGCTCTGTCCTACACGAACTACAAAATGAACTGGTACATCACCTAAGTGTCCTGTTTAATCATAGCCTCACCTCAGGCTTCATGCCCACTGAGTGGCGCACAGCTACAGTTATCCCACTCAACAAGGGGGGATCCACCTTGGATCCAGGGAACTACCGTCCCATCAGTCTGATGAGCCTGATCTGCAAGGGCATGGAACGCATTATCATGGAACTTATAAACCAAGATATTGCCAACCTTCAAACACTGTACCCCATCCAGTTTGGGTTCATGAAGGGCCGATCTTGTCTTCTGAACCTGATTGACTTCTTTGAATCCGTCTCCAGAGCTGTGGATGAGGGTAAGGGGAGTCCTCATAGCCTATCTGGATCTTGCCAAGGCCTTTGACGCCATCCCCCACTCTGGAATCCTAGATAAACTTACTAAGCTGGGCATAAATCCCTACGTCACTCGATGGGTTGCCAACTGGCTTACTGACAGAACCCACACTGTAAAAGTAGCCGACTCCAAGTCCAGCTCCAGACAAGTGGAGTACCTCAGGGTTCAGTCCTGGGACTGCTCTTATTTGGCATCTACTTCTCTGAAGTACAGGCCAACACTAAGAGACTCTGGCTAACAAAGTTCGCAGATGACTGCAAACTGGAAGCCATTATTGAATCCCCAAATGATGTGGATATTCTACAAAAAGGCCTTACAGAAACAGATGCTTGGTGCCAGAGCCATGGGCTCAAGCTTAATGCTAAGAAATGTATAGTTATCTCCTTTGGGAAAAAACATGTACCCATGAATTTCACATAGGTGGCAGTACACTAAACACCAAAAGTGTGATGAGATACTTAGGAACACAGGTGGACAATGGTCTCACCTTCGATAACCACATCGCCACAACAGTCAGGAAATCCTTCTATGTGGCACACCTCATCACTAAGGGCTTTTCATCCAGAAAAAAGGAGGTCATTGTCCCACTGTACTCATCCCTCATTAGACCCAGTATAGAGTACAGTGCCCCGTTTTGGTATGTACCTCAAAAGACATCTGCAACAGCTGGAAAAACTGCAGAAATACTTCATTAAAAGAATCGCAGGCCTAAAGCAGATCCCCCTATACTGACCTTCTAAAAAAAAACTTCCAGCTATACTCTGTGGCATATTGTCTACTCTGAGACTATCTCTGCTTAACATACAAAGCCATGCCAAACCCTGAGCTGTTGGACATGCTCCACTTAAAGAAATCCCAATCCCTCTGAGCCACACGCTCCAGCGATCTAAACCTCATCACAATGAACAAAACATGCTGGAGGGATAGGTTCCTGACCCAGAGACTCCCCATACTCTGGAATAGACTGCCCATACATATCAAGCAGAGTGCCTCCTTGGCCCTTTTCAAAAGGAACCTTGACGATTGGATGGGAGATAGGAAATTCACCCCCTGGATCACGTCAGTCACCCTGCTAGACAGGGGTCCAGGGAAGTAAATATTGTGGGAAGAAATATCTGGGGAATTGTATAGGCCCTAGGGCCGATAGCCTAGGACCAACCTATGAACCTATAACACATGATATAATCTGCATGCAGTAAAGCAAAGCTTTCTCAATTGTTTTTGAGAATAATGGTGATACTAAAGCAAAAAGGTGTGTTTGTTTTTTTCCCTTCATCTTTCTCCTTGTTCAGTTTTAAGAAATGGAGGCATTGCAGTGTGAAAAAAGAATAGTCTGGTCAAAATAGTGACACAAGAATAGTTGATGTGCTTTTCCTCACTCTTGCATAGCGGAATGATTGGATTAAGGCCCTTGGCTTGATCTAGTAAGTTGTTTTAAGAGAAAACAAAACAAATAAGTGAAAAAAAAAACATTGAGTATAATTCCTCTAGCAAATAAATGAGTGCTTGTAGAAGCAACTGTCAGTTTCCCATATCTCCATGGAGACAATCTGATAAAGAACAAAGTAAACAGAATACTTATTTCTTTCAGTGGCTAGATCATTTTTTTTCTGACAGCATTCAAGTGTTTCCCAAACTCGAAGAGTAATAAAGATAAGACAAAACCAGACAGCAGTTAGAAGCACAGGATGTACCATGCATCTTAGCATGGAATAACCTTCCTTTTAGGTTAATCCAAGTCTGTGAATGTGGCTGGCAGTCTGGGGCAATTGTTCCTGTTAGGAGGGTAAAACTTCAATATTTGAGGATGATAGTTTTGTGTGTTTAGTATTAAAGTTAATAGGTTTTTAGGGGTGTATTGAGGGTTTGTCTATTTTTGAGGGCTTTTGATAAAATGTTTTGTAAGATGTGACATAGGCTCAAATGGATATGACAAGAAACAACTGTATAAAAGATCAGCTTGCCAAACAGTGTATGCATGTAACACAGAAGATGAAACTAGACACTTAACAAAAAAGCTGTTACACATAAAAGGTGGGAATAGTAATTTTTTAACATAACATTTCTGTTTTATCTTTAAATGTAAATGGTCTCACAGGTACACACGAGTAGTGAACTATATTAAAAAAATATAAAGTGCAAATAGCTGTGATACAGGAGGCGCATTTGAAAAGAAATGAGCATGTGAATTTGATAAAAGGTTTACAGGACAGTTATTCAATGGAGTATCTGGGACAAAGGGAAAGAGGAGTACATATATTAAATGAGACAAAATTAAAGTTGAGTTTACAACAGGGTGGAAATGAAAGAAAGATATGGTTAAGCACTAACAGATGAGAGGGACTTACAAAGGTTAAGGTATTGCAGAATAGGGAGAATCTCACAGAACAAGAGAAGCAATTGCAGAATGCTAAACAGAAAATAAGGGTTTACCTCTAATATGCATGAGTTTAGAAAAACTGTTAAGCAATAGTAACTGCAGAGAACAAAAACTTTTAGAACAATGACTTGGGCAGCAGAAAGACAGGGTTGTCATGAAAGCTTAGGGAGCCTATAACAAGGAAGATAACAAGAGGATCCTATAAAGGTTCTAGAAATATTTAGGAAATTTTATGAAAATCTGTATAAAGCAGAGAAATGTGGAAATCAAGAAAAAGTACAATTTGTTTATGGAAGAATTAAATATACCAAGATTAGAGGTAGATGAGGCTTGATTACTAACAAAATAGGAGGAGATAAAAATGATGATGTATAATCAAAGTCCCTGGGACTAGATGGTATTCCTGTGGACATTTGGAACTAGGAGGGAAAAACTGATAAAGATTTGGAAGGTTTTGTTTATTTTATTTTACATGTGTTAACCGGGGGTGTCTGACTGAGCCAAAAAGGCCCCTTTTCAGCAGAGGCCCAGGGAGAAAACCTCCACAAATAAAAATTACAGATACATTTAGTTATTAGACATGACCAGTATACACACAAATTACAAAAGACATGTTTTTTACAGTGGTATGTGGCACATCAACAGTTACAGTGGAGAGAACAAACAAAAAAATAATTTAAAAATAAAGGTAATTAATAGATTTGTGGTGTACAGCTAAAATTTGGAACTTAGATAGAATACATACATAGTACACAGGTACAATACATACACTGTAGATTAGCCAGTGTTTGTGAGTAAGATTGAAAGCTATTATCAAGTACTCTAGATTTAGTATGTATATCTTATCCGCTTTCACTAGCCTGGGGAGCAATCATGGCACTGCCAACTTTGCTTGAGATGTTGCCTGATAAGGTCTTTAAAGGAGGCTTTGGATGATGTGTTTTGAATGCTAGTGGGGACAGAGTTCCATTTTTTAGCCACTGAACTACTATATAGCGCATCACCAAAGCTATTATAGCTGTTGGTGACTTCTAGTAGTAGTAGTTTGCATGATGATCTAAGAGGCCAGGTTTTTGAGGGTAGAGCACTTATTGGGGAGGTAATAGATAGAATGACAGAGGCAGAGCTGATTGTAGGTTAGGAGGTTGGGCAGTTCAAGCCAGTGGAGCTGTCTCAAAGCAGTACAGTGATGAGTTCTATATGAGCAATTTGCAGCAAAGCAGGCAATTCTGTTATAGCAGGCTTCCATTTTGCTTAGTTCAGTTTTGTTGAGATTAGTCAGAATGGGAGATGCATAGAGTAGGGTGGATAGAAGTTGGGAGCGAGCAATGGCTGATCTTGTGTTGCTGGTAAGAAATGGTTTGATACGGTAAAGTGATCCCAGTTTGGCATGTACTTTTTAAATAGTTAAGTTGAGATGACTGTCAAGTTTTGGGTGGGAGTCTATGGTTATTCCCATTAGCTTAGCATGTGGCACTGGAGCGATTGGAGTAGCATTTGTGGAGTAGATGGTGAATTGACTCTTATCAATATTTTTGTTAGAACTGGGTATAATCATAAGCTGAGTTTTATTTGGATTGAGGATAAGTTGAGCTTTGGTAAGGTAGCATTCAACGTCAGAGAATGCTAGTTGAGTTGTTTGCAGGAGGGTGGAATGTTTTGTGCAGCACAGATTAAGGTAGTGTCATCTGCATACTAAATGATAGATGCATGCTGTGTGGAGGTATGGAGGTCATTTGTGAAGACTGTGAATAGTAGTGGTCCTAAGATAGAACCCTGTGAGACTCCTATGTGGGCAGCTGAGGAGAGAGAGAATTTTCCCATTTCACAGCTTGGTACCTGTCAGTTAAGTAGCTTTGGAACCAGGTAAGAGTGGAATTTGATAGAACCAGGTAAGAGTGGAATTTGATAGGTGATATTGGTTTAGTTTGTTTAGCAGTATTTGGTGTGAGACTGTGTCAGATGCTTTGGACATATCCAAAAAAAGAGTCGACACCTGTAGGCCTTCATTTCTGAGACTGTTTACTGTGTCTGTGCAGCAGAAGAGGGCTGTAGTGGTACTATGGGCAGGTCTGAAACCATACTGAGTAGGTGACGAGATGTTGCTGTCTAGGAGATGGTTTAGCGTTTGGGTATGGATGTATTTTTCTAGGATTTTGGCCAGGGGTGAGAGTAAAGCAATGGGTCTGTAGTTAAGTTCAATGGAGGTCCTGCCTTTATGTATGGGTGTAACATAGGATATTTTCCAGAGTTTGGGCACATAGGTTTCAACAATTGATTTGTTTATGAGAGTGGAGACTGGGATAGCTATAGCATCTGCTGTGAGTTTCAAGAAATAGCTGGGGAGTAGGTTGGCTGCTGTTGATGAGGTTTTTAGTTTGGAGAGCATGCATTTGATTGAAGTGGTGGAAACTGTTTTGAGGGTAAAGCTTGTATTAGTGTTATTTTTGTTGGGGGGGATAATGAGGAAGGAACTGTCCTGTGATTCTAAGGATAGAATTGAGTTCACAAAGTGGGAGTTAAATTGTGTTTCGATGGGAACTTTAGTGTCAAGGGTGGTTGGTTTGGGGGTAGCCTTTTGGGTGGATTTTAGTAGCTGGTTTACATTTTTTCAAAATTTTTGGGGGCTGTGTTGGTATTTAGTTTGTAATGTTGTGTAGTAGGATTTTTTGTCCAGCCTAATGCATTTTTTGCACGGTTGCGTAGTTCTTGGTACTTAGTTAGGCTTTGTGTTTCTTTGTTTTTTTGATAGTAAAGCCAGGCAGTGTCTCTAGACTTGAGGATTTGTTTGGTTTCTTTACTGAGCCAGGGTTTTGTAGAGGTTCTAACCTTGATTTTGCGCAGTGGAGCGACAGTGTCTAGGTGTTGTAGAAATGTTTTGTTGAAATATGCTAAAGCCTGGTCAAGTGGGAGGGTTTTTAGGGTGGTCCAGTCAGTTACAGAGTAAAGTGTTGAGGACCTCAGGAGAGAATTTATTTGTGCTTCTAGTGGATATATAGTTAGTGGTTTTGCATATGCTTGTTCTACTACGTATAAAGTATATTATGTTGTGGTCACTTGAGGTGTCTGGGAGACTGTCTGTGTGAGGGTACAGTGTGGGGTTGTTAGTTAGGATCCATTCAAGGATGGGTTCCCTTTTAGATTATTTTATCACATCTAGATGGAATTTGGGCTAGCTGCTGGTAGCCATGGAGATTTATTAGATTACTTGGTGGTTCTGATATACAGGTAAACCAATCTAGGTTGAAGTCCCCCAGAATAAGGGTTTCTTGTGAGTATGTGGAAGAACACCAGGATAAGAAGTCTTCAAGGCTAGCAGGTGTATTACCAGGTGGAATATAGATCACAATTGTGGTGATGACCTTTTTAGGGTGAAGTTGAAGTTGTGTATTACCAGGTGGAATATAGATCACAATTGTGGTGATGACCTTTTTAGGGTGAAGTTGAAGTTGTGTATTACCAGGTGGAATATAGATCACAATTGTGGTGATGACCTTTTTAGGGTGAAGTTGAAGTTGTGAGATAAGTATGTCCCAATTATTGGGGGAGGGGTAGGAGTTTGGTAATTGATGGACAGTTAAGTTGGATTTGTACAGTAAGGCAGTTCCACCCCCTTTACAAAGTGGTCTGTCTTATCTAATGATATTGTAGCCGGTAGGGAGAACTTCTGAGTTAGCTATATTTTTAATTAGCCAGGTTTCTGTTAAAGCAACTATGTCTGGGGAGTAGTGTGCTATTGTGGCCTAGAGTTCAGGTATTTTATTTTTGATACTTCTAATATTAATATTTAGCATTAAAAGATGGTTGGTTTTGCTGCTGCTGTTGATTTGCCCAGGGATGAAGATAGTTGGGGTGTTATGTTCTGACATTTGTGTTGGACAGGATGGATTTGGGTCTGGGTTGGGTTGGATATCCCCACTTATGGTGAGCCTGGTGTTTAAAATGGTGATACAGATGTTGGAGTCTGGTGAGGAGTGTGAGAAAGTATTGTGTTTTTTTGGAGTAGGAATGGGAGCATATGTGTTTAGTTCTGAATTGGTCCGTTCTGTAGTTCTTGTGGGCAGATATTATAATGTGTGGTGTCTGTATGTTAATAGCGGGAAAACCACCAACATCCTGGAAGAAAGAAGTGGTGGCTGTAATACCGAAAGAGAGTAAAGACCTATCAGATCCAGCTTCATATAGGCCCATTTCACTCCTAAGTCACAGTTATAGAATGTTTGTTGTAGTGATTAAAAGAATGGCAAAAAGTGATGCTAAAATTGAAAGGTATGTATCAATGCGGTTTTGTGGAGGGGAGGCAAACGTTTGACAACAGTAAATGAACAATGATGATCCAGAGGGAAGGGAAGCAGAATACCACTGTTGGTGGGCCTTGATGCAGAGAAGGCATTTGATAGAGTAAGCTGGGAGTTTATGTGCACGGCAATGGAAGCGTTTGCATTCCTTGATAAAATGGATAGGTTGATTAGAAAGATATATGAGGGATAGGAGGTGAAAATTTTGGTGGGTGGGTTCCTCTCTGATTTCTTTTTGAGCAGTGGAACCAGGCAGGGGTGCCCTCTTTCCCCTTTGCTGTTTGCATTATATTTAGAACCATTGGCAAAGAAAATAAGGGACTCAGAAATTCAAGGATATAATTGGTATGGTGGTCAAAAAAGAAAAGCTGGCACTATTTGCAGATGATATATTTTATACCCGATAAAACCAGAACTGGATATTTCAGTGTTTGGGACCATTTTGAGACAGTTTCACGTTTTTTGGGGATACAAAATGAATGAAGCTAAAACAAAGGCAGTAACTGTAAATGGTGTGCCCACACACAAATTGGTTCAGCGATGTCAGCATTAATGTGGGCATGATTAACATGAAGTACTTATGAGTGTGGACTAAAAAGGATTCTGGTGTGGCAGCTTAGGATATGTGAGAAAAGACTAAATAAAAGTAAATACAAAAACTGAGGAATTGAAAGTTCTGTTTTATGGATATGGATAGCAAGATACAAGCAGTTAAAAATGTTTAGTCCCTTTAGTTTTGTATGCAGATCAAGCATATTTTTATCAACCAGAGAGGAAATTGTGGATAACCACTAATTAAGAGCTGAAGTATTTTATCTGGGAGAGGAAGACTTCCACAATCAAGGGAATAAGCTGATTCTTCCAATAGAACAAGGCAGTTTGTGGTTATCCAATTTGAAGGGATATTTCAGAGCTACACAGTTAAGGATCTTATTCAAAGTGGAAAGGAATGATGACCTAACGGAGGAAAGCTCAAGAAACAAGGAAATACTGTGATTTTAGATGCAGATCCTTAAGGAGAATAACAATAACCATGCAGCATATTGCATTTATAAATTAGCATAAAGTATTCTAAGAACAAAACCGACACAAGAATGGAGAAAGGAGGTTCTGCTGAGAGGGATGACTGCAATTAGTGATACAGAAAATAGGTAAGAGGTGAGATGGAATTTATTGGAGAAAACTGGCCAAAGATCCAAGATAATGGGAGCAATTAACTAGAGAGGGAAAGGTAATAGAACAGGAAGATGCCAAGAGTTTATTTGGACTGCAGACTAGAGATTTCCTTCCCTGTCACATATTTGATGTCGGAGTGTAGGCAAAAAGAACGATAGGGGGATCCTAAGCAAAGGACCAGCAGTGGTAAAGTTTTTACCATAGTCTAGAACAAAAGCTGCTGTTAAAAAAAAAAGGAATAATTAGTAGAGTATATAAAATATTTCATGATAACTGTAAGAGTTAATCAGAGGAGGTTAGAAAGGATTGGGAAGAGAGATTGGATTGCAATGCACAAAGAAACAATAGGGTAATATATGTACGTCTCCCATATCTGCAACAAAGTCTAGAAGATGTAGAGTACTTGCTTGGAAGTGTTTATACCCCCAGGTATACACCAAATAATTTTTCCTTGGTTTGATACCAAATGTTGGAGGTGTGATGGGGAAGAAAGAGGTAATTTGGAACATATTTTCTGGGAGTGTAATGAGTTAGCAGATTTTAAAACTTCCTTGCAAACCACTGTATCAGAAATACTTGGTGAGCATACAGTATAACTAAGGAGATGATTTTTTTTTTGAGCTGTGATATAGTATCTGAATTACTTAGCCATAGTAAAGCCTTGCCAAGTCTTAATTACGGTGACTGCCAAAAAAACAGTTGCTAGAAAATGGAAATCAAAGTCTAATCCAATTGTTCCAGAGATAAAGCAACTGGAAACAGAATCTTTAGAAAGGAGTAGGAGTAAATTACATAGAAAAAAATAGGAATTGTGGGAGCAATACATGTAGAGGAGGAATGAGGCAGGATTTGAACGAGCTATGTAATGTCTGACTGACAGTGATTGGTTGATTATGTAATGTTTTTAACTAAAATTGTCAGTATGGTTTGTTTTCAGTTATATAGATATATGATTGCCTGTGTCATAAATGATTTAATTAAAAATGTTTCTTGTTTAAAAAAAAAAATTCTATCAAATACAGTTTTAAAACGTTCTTCCCGCCAACATATGCTGGAAGTCAGCTTCAAATCCCTACAGAGGAACACCTTTGTGAATTATGTGCATTGCCCATACAGTAAAGACAGTGGGTGTGCCACAGGGCACATTTATTTTATTTATTGATTGATTTATTTATTTAGACAGGTAGGTGAACTGGTCTACTGCCCATTTCAAGTAATTACCCAATTACAAAGAAATACAAAAGATATGTCAAGAATATGTACATGAAACTTGAAAAATAAAGGAACACAGATATGCTAACAAATCAGCTAATAATTTACAGCTACAGAAAAAATGTATATTGTAAAAAAAACAGAAACAATAAAATGAATAACTGTTCTATAAGAAGAGGTAAATTGCAGTAAACAACTCTTGTGTCATTTTAAACACTTATTGAATTATCACTTAAGAAAAACTCTCTCTTATTGAATTATCACTTGGGATAGAGGCAAACTTATTTATATAATAGTAATCAAACTACATTAACAATTTCACGTTTACAAATGTTATATACATCTCATACATATAGTGTAGTCAAATTAGCATTACATAAATTGTTCAGTTTCTGTCTTCTCTTAAACCTCATTCCAGCTCCAAACCATTTTCTACATGTATTTTTTCCAGTTTCCATTTTTTCTATTTAATTTACTTCTAACCTTTTCTAGTTATCTCCCTCCCAGTTCTTTTGTCTCTGTTACAACATTCACTACTTAACAACTCCTGTGTCATTGACACCATGAATGAAAAAATCTTGCTGTACTTGACAAAGGTGAAAAGAGCTTTGGCTCAAAAGCAAGGGAAATGGTAAAAAGGTTTGACAGTATTTTTTGTAGTAAAAGAACCAGATAGCACAACTGGAAGATAAGAATGAGATCAAACCGCAATAATCAAAAGGTTTTTAACCAATAACTAGAAAATATTTCCACATGTCACAAGAAAAGCAGCTTGGGGCCATTTGTCTCTACCTGCTATAGCCCCCCCCCCAAAGAAAGTGCCTAAAAGGTATCAAAATTATATCATTCAGGCAATTAGTTAGAGCTTTCATGCTGAGGTATACCAAACAACCCCAGTTTTGTATGATTAAATCCAGTCTTTGTGAAAGCCAGTGGTAACTGCCCATGGCCAGATTGAAAAGTAGGGAGAACCACTTACCTTGGGCAGAAGGGAGTCACCACAAGAAGTTTTTGAAAAGTCCCCTTGAATCTTCAGAAGAATTTTGGATGTTAATGGAAGGGCATACAGGAACCTTCCTGTCCAAGGATAACAATATGTAAGCATCTGTCTTCTAACATTGTTTGCTAGGAGTCCTGGAACAGACTTTTAGATGTTCTTCGTGTTTCACTGTTGCAGTCGTCACATTTGGGTTATCTGCTTGCAGTAGCCCTCAGTCAGCCTGATTATCAAAGTCTTGGGTCCTGCGTCGGTTGCTGTCTCATCTTCCGTGACGTCAGGTAGTCAGGGGTATAAAGCATGCAGCCGACGCCATTACATCAGTCTTTCTTGCCGTGTGGTGCCCGAAGCAGAAGCAGTTCGCATGTGCCAGTCAGCCGACTCCTGAAATTTTCGTTTTTGAGTTTCAGAACCAAAGTCTTCAACTAAACCTAAGTACCCCGTTGGGGAAACTTTTTCTTGCTCTAAACCGATGTCAGTAAAAGTCAGTAATTGTATTTCTTACGGAAAGGAAATACCTCACAAAGATTTTCATTCGTATTGTATTCCTTGCTTAGGCCCTGACCACAACTTGCCTCGCTGTCGGTTTTGTGCCTTATTTAAACAACGAACTATTCGTCGTTTGTATATTTACGCTTCTAAATACTTTGGTACTCTGTTCATTTATCCAGATATAGAAGAAAAAAGACCGACAGGACACTGCTATACCTTAAAACTTTTATTACATAAAATCACAGGATGAGCGCTTTCGGGACAATTCCCTTCATCAGATAAAGCTCTCATTATAACAATTCTTAATTTAAAATAATGCAAGACCAATCACATTCAGTAAAAAACCCGCCTATTCAGGAGGGTGGGCTTAACAGGTACAACATCATTCAGTCCAGGTGTACGATTGGCCAACAATTCAGTGATCCACCTTGATTCAGCCAACTATGTCATATGCTTTACATCCCCCCCCCTATTATTTAACTTAATGTTCACTATAACTCTAAATGTAAAACTATGAGTGGGGCTGTCAATCACATGCCTGCTCAGTGCATTGTGTATATCACCATTCCTAATGCAGGATAAATGCTGCAGGATCCTAGCTTTTAGCATCTGGTTGGTTTTCCCCACATAGAAACTGGGGCACTGACTACACTCAGCCAAATATACTAAGTCACAAGTACGACATGTTGCCCTCCCATTCAGTAAAAATTGCCTATGTGTGACCGGATGTGTAAAATCATTGGACTTGTTGATGTATCCACACGCCTTACATCTCCCACAGGGAACCGTTCCTAAAGATGTAATGGCCATGACATTAGGAGTGTTATGCTTTTCTTTGCATAACAAGTCTTTAAGATTTTTATTCCTTCTATATCTGAAAGTGGGTGTTCCCCCTATTATATCCCGTAGACTATCATCACTGGTCAAAATGTTCCAGTTTCTGCGGACAATATTACATATATCCCCTATATTGCTACTATAAGTGAGCATGATCTGTGGTGTCCCTTGAGTACCACGTTTGTTCATAGTTGTATCAGCTTGTGATGAAGTACGTATCAACCAAGGTTTATATTTAGTACTCCTATAACCTCTACTGCTATCTATAACTCTGTTCACCATATTTCCATGATAGCCCCTCTGTTGAAAGCACCCTTTCAACTTGTTCAGTTCCTTTTCATAAACATCATCAAGCAAACATACTCTTGAAATCCTACTGGCTTGCCCCTGTACAATGTTTGAGTAAGTATAGCGGGGATGCATACTGTCAAAGGACAGTAACGTGTTCCTCCAACAGTCCTTTCTATACAGACTGGATTTAAAACCCTCATCATCTTGTTCAATGCTCACATCCAAAAAATCTATGGTATCAAATGCAGTTTTAACAGTAAACCTGAAAAATGTTGTCGTGGAATGTAGAAAATCCACAAATTGATATAGTAGACTGACGTCCCCATCCCACAAAATAAAGACGTCATCCACAAATCGTACATACATTTTGATATGATCTTTCCATGTTGCATTGTGAAAAACAAATGTATTCTCCCAGTGTGAGAGAACAAGATTAGCATAGGTGTTTGCGCAGGGGGTGCCCATGGCAACCCCCTGCGCCTGTCTATATGTATTGCCTACACCCACAAACACATTGTTCTCCAAGACAAGTGTTAACAATTCCTTGATGAGATAGATTTTATCAATAGACACCCCTAAGCCACTAAGTAGCTCACCTTGTTGTTGTAACACCATAGAGATTATTAATGACGGTGAACAAGTTAACATCCAAAGTCACCATCAACAACCTATTCACTCTCTCCATATTGTTGATTTTACCCAACTTCATAAGAAAGTCACCCGTATCTATCAAAACACTATCAATGCCATCCACAAAGGGTCTAAGGGTATGTTCCAACCATATAGAGATGTTTTTGGTCACCCACCCCCTCCCAGAAACTATAGGTCTAAGGGGTGGGTTAACCAAACTCTTGTGAATTTTAGGCAATGCCTTAAAAATGGGTGTGGTAGGTTTATCTATCCATAGAAAATGAAACATCTCATCAGTAATTTTCATATCATATTGTAACCTCTGCAAGCTAACATGTACCCTGTCTATGGCCTGTTTAACACCCAAAGGGTTAATCAGGAAATAAGTACCTCCATCCGCTAACAATTCTTTCAATTTATCGTTGTACCAAAAGGTGTCAAGCAAAACAACTACCCCTCCCTTGTCGGCTGATTTTATAGTCAAATTTTTATTCATCATTAAGCCCTCTAAAGCCTTTCTCTGTGTCAACGTCAAATTATGAAACTTTCTGGATTCACCTTCCATATAATACCTCAACAAATCACTTTCACATCCACTAATAAAGAGATTAAGAGCTGGTGTTAACGGTGGAACATAACCACTAGGTTTACTTAAAGTTATGTCTCCCTTTCTATCCACTCCAAACATTAATTTTAAAACTAGGCTGCGACAAAACAGCATAATATCCATTACTACTTCGTTAAAAACACTAGTATTACTAGGTACGAAGGTTAGGCCTTTATTTAATACAGTCAACTCATCCTCATTCAAAGTGTATGTAGATAAATTATACACAATACCAGTGTCAAAAGCACCAGTCAGTCCAACATCTTTCTCTTCTTGTCCACCTCTCGATCCTCGCTTAACGACCTCTTCCAGGCCCCTTTTTTCTTCATGGGGGCAGGCAGCAATTCCAAAAAATGTTGTTTTCCTCGATACGTTTTGGGGCGCGCTCCTGTGCTACTCTCTCCATGTTGAGAGTCACCCAATGGCGCCACTGATGATGTGTCGCCTCTCGATGAAATATCTGGAGGTGGTATAGAACTCACAACAGAACCAGGTCCTAAAGAATCGACCCCATTGTCAGCCTCAAGTGACGCCAACTCCATAGAGGGACCCAATATCTGGTCAGGTGCTGTAGGTATTCCCATGCGGCGTTCAGATTCACTCACAACAGCCGCCCCTGCCTCACCTAAGGGCGTGTCGGCAACACTGGTTCTGTAGCTCCTCCTTTCACGTTCACGTGTATCAACCCAACTACGTGTGTTCCTATTTGACTTCACTGTATGCTCTCTGGGCCAAACGAAGATATTACCTTTAGTAAAATCTTCGAAGTCCCTCCGCAGCTTACCCATTTTTTGCTTTTTAAGTCGCTCATCATTTTCTGCAAATGTAGCATAGAGTTGGGTCAGTCGTTCTTTACACCTCAAATCCACATAGTCCATTTCAAGTTTCATTTGGATCTCCGCTACCTCTTTTTTAAGAACCTCAACTTCCGGCGCAAAATATTAATTTAACAGCTCCATATATTTGAAGCTTGTGCAAATGTTCAATGTCTGCCACTTAGCTAGTAAATCAGGGAAACGATCATCCTGTGCTGGCATGCACAGGATTCTCATCCCCCTGGGGACTATGCCATAATCAATGCAGGCTTCAAGGTGAAAAGTCTGCCATTGCAGACGCTGTAACTTCTTCACCTTGTATCCCAGGTCTCGTGTCAGTTCATCAAACGACTTGTCCACAGCCACAGGAGTTCGTCGCTCATGATGTCTTTCCATTTGAAACGCAAAACCCAAATTTAACAGAGGGTTCTCCTTAACAGAATAATTTTTACAACTCCACCTGACACTATCAACACCAACAAGGTGTTGTGTGGAAGAAGCAATATTCTCTGTGACAGTCATTCCTTCCGTAGCATGTACAGCACACGAACAGGAACAGGATAAACAAACAAATAATCCTGTGCTGTACCAAAGTCCAACCAGGCAGAGGAATCCAAGAATAGAAGAAAAAAGACCAGCAGGACACTGCTATACCTTAAAACCTTTATTGCATAAAATCACAGGATGACCTCTTTCGGGACCATTCCCTTCATCAGATAAAGCTCTCATTATAACAATTCTGAATAGGTGGGTTTTTTACTGAATGTGATTGGTCTTGCATTATTTTAAATTAAGAATTGTCCTGCCGGATGCTAATGTATCAGCGAGGTCACCCCATTTAGATTTTACAAATTTGAACTCTTTAGAAAAAAGTTCAAAATATGTCTCATCCAGAACATGGTCGGTGTAGTTGTAAATTTTATAGCCCTTGTATTCTGAAACTATTTGATTGACAGGAACATGAGAGGAGGGGATTATAAAAACCTTTTACTACAGAAAGAAATAAGGTGGCAGTTAAGATTGAAGTCCAACATAGAACCAGGTTTAAATGAGTATATTAATATTAAAGCCATTTTATCAGGGAGATCGGATTTGGTATAATTAATAATAATTTCACTAAATTTTATAATTTATCAAACACAATATTCATAAAATCGTGACATGTTTTAATATACATACACACATTTTTTATTGCATTTTAAATCAGTGTCTTGGTTGCAGGAATTTTCTGCATCACTTGAATTACATTTGTATTTATTTTGTCAAGTGATGGTTTCAGACAACAGTGTGTTTTGCAACTTTAAGATTTTAACGACTTAATTGAATCATTAGTTTTTGGTTAAGCTATTACGTGTATATGAAAGGTGTGCACCAGTGAGTTCTTTATCTGATGAAGTTTGCTTGAAGCAAACAAAAGTGCTCATCTTGAATTTTTTTTGGAATAAACGACTATTTTCTCTTAGTTGCGGTGATTTTGCTTTACTAGTCATTTTGTGCTCTTGTGGATTTTGGTTAATTCAGGCAGAAAGCCAGGGCATACTTTTGAATCATCTGGCATTTGTACAAAAGGTGCTAACTTGTCTGGGGTACACCATAAACAAAAATAAATCACATCTTGTACCCTGTGAACAAATTATATTCCTGGGAGCAAGCTTGAGTACAACTTCCCAGATGGCTTTCCTCACGCCAGAGAAACAAATTCATTTGACAACTTACTTCAAACTAATGGCCACAAAAACCCTGCTATCTGCAAGGCAAATACTGCAAGCCTTGGGGTTCATGGCCTCCTGCATTCTACTAATTCCATATGCAAGACTGCATATGAGGAAACTACAATGGTATCAACATTTTCAGGATCTAGAAGCAATGATTCCTATCATACCTTGCCTACAGTTAGAGTTCCTAAAACAAGGGACTACCATTCACTTTACCCCCTGCCGCCCTAACAACAGACGCATCAGACTATGCATGGGGGGCTCACCTGGCAGGGAAGTGCATTCCCGCCCTAACAACAGACGCATCAGACTATGCATGGGGGGCTCACATGGCAGGGAAGTGCATTCAGGGCGAATGGAACCTAAGTCAAATGCACCTGCATATCAATCAAAAATAAATGTTAGCTGTACAGAATGCTCTGACAGCCTTCAAGGACCACATTCTTCCAGGACAATTAATGGCAGTGACGGACAACACCACTGTTATGTAGTACATAAACAAGAAGGGGGGTACCCATTCTTACCCTCTCTGCAGACTAGCCATGGCTCTGTGAAACACAGCCTTGAACTACCAAGTGCATCTACAGGCTCAATTCCTGCCAGGAA
The DNA here is from genome assembly GCF_019279795.1 of Protopterus annectens. Lineage (NCBI taxonomy): Eukaryota > Metazoa > Chordata > Ceratodontiformes > Protopteridae > Protopterus > Protopterus annectens. The sequence goes on along the minus strand of NC_056743.1, from coordinate 590,840,898 downwards.
AACTAAATACACTGGCAGACGAACTTAGCAGAAATCTCATGTACCCACACGAGTGGAAACTGGAACCAAAGACTTTCAACATGTTGATAAACAAATGGGGGAGCCCAGATATAGACCTGTTTGACTCCCCCCCCCCCCAGAACTACCAATTGGACAAATTCTGCACAAGGACTTCCCACAAACAAGCTTGGAAAGTGGATGCTCTGTCCTTCAGCTGGAAAAAATCTGTCAGTTTATGCCTTCCCTCCTCTGCCTCTCCTCTCCAAAGTACTACTAAAGATCAAACAGGACAAACCAAGGACGATACTGATTGCACCAGACTGGCCAAACCAACACTGGTACCCCCTCTTGCTCATTGGGTCACTGCTGGCTCCATGGCACCTGCCTCAGACCCCTAGCCTGCTGTCACAGCAGGAGAGCCAGATTCTGCACCCTCAGCTTCAAACTCTGAACCTGGCAGCCTGGCTAATTACCTACTCTCTCTGTTACCATCTCTCAGTAAACAAGTGTTGGATGTCATTTTGGAGGCAAGGAGGCCTAGTACTAGAAAATCTTATGCTGACAAATGGAAAAGATTCTGTGCCTGTAACCAAACTCAAGGGATGGGCAGAGCAGCGCCCAATTTACCTCAGATTCTTCAGTACTTAACTGAGATGCTTCACAAGGGCCTTTCTTTTTCCTCCATCAAAATTCATGCCTCAGCCATTTCAGCTCATTACAACACAGAACCACATCTCTTCTCTCATCCACTGTTCAAGCAGTTCCTCAGAGGGGCCAAAAACTTAAGACCATCCAGGAGAGCCCCTACTCCAGCCTGGTACCTTAACTTTGTATTGGAAATACCCACTGCTCCTACCTTTGAGCCAGCTGCAAGTGCAAAGTTAAAATTCCTTTCTTGGAAAACGGCATTCCTTTTAGCAATTACTTCAGCAAGAAGGGTATCTGAGTTACAGGCCCTTATGGCTGTGGAACCTTTCATCATCTTTCATGCAGACAGGGTGTCCCTCAGGACCAATCCCTCCTTCATGCCAAAGGTAGTATCCAGTGTGGCTCTTACCTGCTTTTCTAATCCACAGAGCAAAGTGAGACGGACACGGCACTCCTTAGATGTGCACAGACAACTTAAATTTTACTTGGACAGGACTAAACCTCAAAGGATTTACTTGGACAGGACTAAACCTCAAAGGAAATCTGAACAACTGCTGGTGGCATTTGCTGCAGGGACAGAGGGGGAAGGCTATTTCAAAGCAAACCATTTGTAAATGTATAGGCCATTGCATTCATTTCTGCTATAAGCACCATGGAAAACCTATCCCATGGGGGATTAGGCCACATTCAACCAGGGCTGCATCTACCTCTATAGCCATTCTCAGAGGTGTCCCTACCAGGGACATCCTAGAAGCTGCTACCTGGAGTTCTGTACATACTTTCACCAAGCATTACCATTTGCCAATGTTCTCTAAATCCAGAGCTGGCTTTGCCACTGCAGTCTTGTAGGGCCTTATAGCTGGTCCTAATGCTATCTAAATTCCTTCTCCCATCCTTAGCTTAGGGAATCTACTCAGATGTGATGATTGCAAAACGCTAAGAACATAGTACAGTTGTGTACACTTACCATAAATGTCGATGTTCGAGTGTATTCACTGTTGCAGTGCTTGTTAACCTCCCTCCAGCCCCCGGACTTCTTTTGGCTATGCCTCTATTCTCCTTTACTATGTTTAAAAGCTTTTTGGTGTATATTTGCTTGAGTAGGCGGTATGCGACTGAATAGAGCTGGAGTTTCTTCAGCCGGGCAGCATATGACATATGTTTGAGACCCTTTATCCTCTTGGTGAGGAACTTTTGGGGTCTTTCCAACTGCTGCAGGTGTCGGGGTAAGATACATCCCAAATGGGGCATTGTACTCGATCATTGGCCTGATAAGAGAAGAGTACAGGGGCACAATGACCTCTCTTGATCTAGATGTGAATCCCTTCATGATAAGGTGGGCAATATAGAAGGTCTTCCTAACCACTTTGGCAATGTGAGTGTCAAATGAGAGGTTACTGTCAACTTGGGTCCCTAGGTCCCCGATTACCTTTTCCATACTTAATGGATTACCACCTATGTGGTAATTTGTGGGTACCTTGTTTTTCTCAAAGGGTATGACTATACATTTTTTGGCATTCAGCTTAAGGCCATGGCTCTGGCACCAATTATCCGTTTCTGTGAGGCCTCTCTGAAAGATGCTTGTGTCCGCTGGAGTATCTATTATGGCACCCAGTTTGCAGTCATCTGCGAACTTTGTCAGCCACAATCCTCCTATGTTTGCCTGCACCTCAGAAAAATAAATGCCGAACAAGAGGGGTCCCAGGACTGAGCCATGTGGAACACCGCTTGTGACCGGCTTAGAGTCTGACATGGCTCCAGCAACTCTGACCCTGTGGGTTCTGTCCTTGAGCCAGTTTGCAACCCATCTTGTGACATATGGGTTTACATTTAAGCTGGTGATTTTGTCTATGATGCCCGAGTGGGGTATTGTGTCGAAGGCTTTTGCAAGGTCAAGGTAGGCTGTGTGAACTGCATTACCCTCATCAATGGCCTTAGTGACTGTTTCAAAAAAGTCGACCAAGTTCAAAAGGCAGGATCTGCCCTTGACCAAGCCAAATTGGGTAGGATCCAATGTCTGTAGGTCCCCAATGTCTTTGTTTATGAGTTCCATAATGATCCTCTCCATAGCTTTGCAGACCAGGCTCGTCAAGCTTATGGGGCGGTAATTTCCAGGGTCCGTAGAAGCACCGCCTTTGTGGAGTGGGACCACTGTTGCCGTACGCCACTCTTTGGGTACGTATCCTGTAGTAAGGCTAAGATTAAACAGCAGCCTTATGTGTGGGTTTAGTTCCTCTTGGAGTTCATGTAGCACACAGCCCGGGACACCGTCCGGTCCCATTGATGCTAATGTTTTTAGCTTTAGAGAGGGCGGCTCTCACCTGGGCATCTGAGATGCTAGGGAGGCTACACTCTGCTGGGTTAGATATTTCTCCTTTTGGGGGGGAGGGGGAGGAGAAATTTGCACTGAACCTGTCTGCCAGAATGTTGGCAATGTCTGTGGCTTCGGTGTATTTTGTGTCATTTTGGACTAACTCTGAGCATATCTTGGAGTTTCCACCCAGGTTTCTAACATAGCTAAAGAAGGCCTTGTGATTGTCTTTTGCGATTTTTCTCTCAAAGTTGGCCTTGGATGATTTTATGAGTGATCATAGTTCTTTGCTAGTACTGATCAGAGATGCCTTCCCTTTTAGGGATTTTGCTCTGTCATGTAGTAGCTTCCTCCTCCTGTTGTAAAGTTTGTTTATGGCTGGGGTCCACCAGACCGGGCGCCTGCCTTTGGGGGAATGAGTCTTGGTTTTATTTGGGATTGCATGATCCATGCATTCTTGAAGGTGCCCGTAGAAGGCATTTGTAAAGGATTCAGCAGTGTGGGTTGTGGTTTCTGCTGGCCCAGGGGCCTTGAAGGATACCACTTCAGTCTTAAGAAGTGTGAAGTTGGCTTTTGAGAAGTTCTTCACTGTGGTCTTTTGGGAAGGGGGTGGGGGCGGGATGTGGATTTCCAGTGAGATTGGTTTATGGTCTGATCTCACCAATGAGGGATATACTTCCTGTGTGGAGCATTTTGTCCCCATGTTTGTGATTATCAGGTCTAGTATATTATCTCCTCTTGTGGGATTGGTGACTAGTTGTTCCATCGCATTTGAGTTTATGAATTTTAGGAACCTTTGGGCTAGGGTGTTGGGGCTTGAGTAATGTTCCCAGTCTATGTTTGGGTAGTTGAAGTCTCCCAATATGATGGTATTTGGAGAGACATTTATACTCTCCAGTGTCTTCAGGAAGGCTGTGTGGGGTTCCTGAGTTTGAGAGGGTGGTCTGTAGCATGCTATAAACTGTAGGGCAGTTTTGCCTATGGTTAGTTGCACCTGGATGGTCTCAGATGCTTCTTGCGTTGTCACTAACCTGGAGGTGTGGGTATCTTTGATGAATATGGATACTCCCCCTCCTTTTGTGGTTCGGTCCAAGTTTTGGGGCCGGAAAGCATGATATGAGGTAAAACCTGATAGTGCTGGGGTGCTCTCAGGACCCTTGAACCAGGTTTCAGTCACTGCACAGACATCGATGTTCTTCATACTGAGGAGGGCTTTGAGGAGGGCTTCGAGAGCGTGCATCTTGAGGTTTAGACTTCTGGCATTGAGCAGCATTACCCTTAATTTTTTCCACTTGTGTTTTCTAGGGAGGTAGGTTTGTCATTTGAGCCTTGCCTAAAAAAGGCACTATGGGGGTGGCAAGAGCCTTGGCCAATATCCAGAAGCCCAGGGGTGACAGGTACAAGCCATCCCTTGCGAAGCAGCGTGGCTTGTCAAGCATGTCATCCCAAGCAGACAGACATTGGATCCCCTTAGAATGACACCAGTAATTAAGCCAGTTGTTAAAACTGATCATTTTGTCTTTGTACTGTGGCATCATTTTTGGTGAGGGTAAGATGCTGCTCGGGGTCAGGGTCATACCGGCCTGGGCTACATAACCAGAGAGCTGGTTACCTTCTCCTCCTGACTGGTCTTGCCAGTACTGAGCTGAGAGAGCTCAGCCTCCAGTTTGGCTATATAGTTGCATCTCTCGCATATATTTGTATTTGTTGGGAGGAGGAGAGGGCTGTCTGTGTACATGAGGCAATTGTAACATTGCCTCAAGATTCCCAGATTCACCAGCTGAACAGGAGAGGACGCCAGCAACTGACCCTTCGACATGCTAGAATAGTGAAAAAAGATTGCTGTGTAACCGAGTCAGAAAGGACCTGTAGGGAAATGGGTACTCAAGGGAATGTAGGTGAATGAAGTACTTTCTTTTGTTTAAGAGTGCTTTACCTGTATCAAGAATGCTTTAGGAGCAAGTGCTGAGCTTTTCAAATAGAGAATAGGCTGTTTAGATTGCAAGTAGAGCAGTTCTAAGGGAAAAATTGAAGAGCGGACTTTACGGAGCCAGAAATAGTTTAAACTTGATTAACCGGCGCTGCCCGATGCTGCTCTGTGAGCAACTTCTCGCAAAAGCGCGCAAAAACGGGCTTTATAGCAGGGGGTTGAAGAGAGCCAGGAATTGGGCTGGAACCACTCCTCTAGGGACAAATAGGTTGCTCAGTGCTCCCCACTCCCACTGGTGAACAAAGAAGCTTCCTCTTATCCAAATAAGGATATGGATAGCACAGGAACTAAGACAAAGCCCAGAGATCAGCAAAATCTGAAGACTGGACTATTCTAGTTCAGTAAGGCGGGAAAACAAGGATATTTTTTTTTTTTTTTACAGAGACAGAGAAAAAGACACAGTAGCAAACAGTAAATGCTATAAAACGGCTAGCACACTTGAGTGGGTTAGCCTAACAGTTAAATTAAACAAAAATAACTTTTAAAGTGCAAACAGTTTAGAATCAACACAGGTACAGTATAAACAATATGCAGAGCTGTTTTTAGGCAAAATGCAGTCGAGATACAGTAATTAAAGCGAAAGCCAGAAAAAATACTTAAAAATCAAGGAAAGTCACTCTTTCACTCTCTGCTGCTTGTAGAACCCTGCAGGACACCACGAGGAGCTGTGCTGAGTCGTATACAAGCGAAAAAGCGTGCAAAAACGGGCTTTATAATAGGGGGTTGAAAAGAGCCAGGAATTGACCCAAAATGGCCAATAAACTACAAGTTGCTGGGCTGGAACCACTCCTCTAGGGACAAATATATATATATATATATATATATATATATATATATATATATATATATATATAGATAGATATAGATAGATATAGATATAGATATATAAATTGCTTTCCATTAGGGGGGCAGCTGACATCCTGGGGAAAAAAAACTGAGGTAATGGCGTTGGCTGCACGCTTTTATACCACTGACTACCTAACGTCACGGAAGATGACAGCAACCGACGCAGGACCCAAGAATTTGATAATCAGGCCGACTGAGGGCTACTACGAGCAGATAACCCAAATGTGATGACTGCAACAGTGAATACACTCGAACATCTACATTTATGGTAAGTGTGCACAACTATACTTTTTATCTTCTCAGAGAAGGAAATTAGATCTACTTGAGGTGTTCCCCACAGCTGGATCAATTGTTTGAAGATTCAGGACAAAGTTTCCATTTGAGGGGGTTTTGTCCTAATCCTGCTGAGCTTGTTCGCATACAAGTTTTGCTCTGATGGACTGTATGAACCCTGAAGAGTCCAATTGAGCTGAGTTGTTGTCTTCCAGGCTGTCACAGCAGGTTTGCAAAGAGGTTAAGATCTGGTACTCCCTTGTTTGTTTGTGTACCATATCATTTATGGATCGGCGCCCAAACCAATTTAATCTCCTGATGTTCCAACCTGAGTTTTCCTAAAAAGGTGAATGTAAAGTACATTGTCTGGATGTACACAGGTAGTAGCAATTCTGTATTCATAGAACCAATGATCACTGAAAGGACAAACAACTTTTTTTTTTAAACCCCCCACCCATTTGCCAAAAGGCATCTAGGGTCACTGTCTCTCTGATTACATTTTTTTTCTGTTGTGACTTTAAAAATAAATCTGTGTCAGGCAAACCAAAGGCTTTTTTGGCAAGAACCATACTTACTTCTCTAGCTTTTTTAAGGAGCTCATCTATGCACAAGATTTGCACTGCTGCAAAATGGGATGTTCTTTGTAGTTAATGTTGTAGTACTGATTCTTAGGTTTTTCTGCCTTGCAGAAGCCCACAACTGGCCCAATATTTCAGAGTCTTTGCATCAGCCGTAGCCGACAGACATCCGAAGACTGTCATCTGTCAGTGCCACTTTCAGTTCTTTCTAGCCTTGAAGTCCACTTTGCTTCATGTGTGTTCAGAATCCTGGCAGTCAGTTTTCCAGACTGTTTTCTTCTCTGTTGGGAATTTTCCTCTATTAATTTAATGTTTATCGGCAAGTACTAGGCTAGCTTCCTGTGGGTGCCATTTTAAGTCTAGCCATTTTCTCTTGTGCTCAAAATAATCTATCCCATTTGGTTAGAGAGTGGCCTTACCCATCTGATGGTCGATAATTAAATGTTATCTCTAATGAAATAATTGGGATTGTACTGTAGATAATCTGAGGGTACCCATACATGGGTAGAGCATTAGGCGATGCATCTGTTCATTAGTAGTTCAAGGGACAGTCTTGGGGTAAATTTTTTGTTTCCCATCCATAGGTGCAAGTTGGACTTCAAAATGGACTGGGGTGAACTTTGTTTATGTGGATGGTAAGTCTGTTCCAAAGCAGTAGTATCCTCTGTGAAATATACCTGTCCCTCCAAACTATTCTGTTGATTTGCAGAAGTAGTTTAGATCCCTAGACCAAGCATTTCTGATGGCATTTGTCTTGCTGATGTGCAGTAAATCCATCAGTAATAGGTTGGAGGATGCCTTGTATGCCAGACACAGATCACCTCTTAGCGGTCTGCAGGATACCAATTATAGTGACAGGAGTTTGAGAGGGTGTTTGTTTAGGTGTTTTATCGTTTTAGTAAGGTATGTCTGTGGGTGTTCCAGTTGTTGCATGTGTCTGGACAGATATATGCCGAAGGGGCATTATATTCAGTGATTGACCTAATGAGGGCTAAGTAAAGGGGGGCAATGACAACTCTAGATCTAAACACAGTCCTTTTGTTTATAAGCTGTACAATATAGGAAAACTTTCTTAGAACAATGGACAGGAACATGTTGGTCAAAAGTTAGGTCACTGTCCACTTAAATCCCGAACAACTGGGTGTATTGTCAATATGGTAGTTCCCTTGGTTAGATGACGTCCCAAAGGATAGAGTAATACAGTTTTTTTTGGAATTTAGTTTCAGACCATGATTTTGACACTAGTTAACTTCCTGCAGGATGGGTGTCATTTGGATATTCAATGACTGCTCCTAGCTTGCAGTCATCTGCAGACATAGTCAGCCAGAACCCTTTGGTATTGGCTTTTGCTTCAGAAAAGTAGATGTCAAAAGAGGAGTGGTCCCAGCAGAGAAGCCTGGGGGACTGCACTGTTGACTGGTCTCTTCGTGGAGGTAACTTCCCTTATTTTTATGTCTGAGTCCTATCTATGAGCCAGTTGGCAAGCCGGTAGGTGACAGAGGTTTATTACCAGTTTATTTTTCTACTATGTCTCAGTGGGGATTTTTTTCAAAAGTTCTGGTCAGGTCAAGGTATGCAGTGTGTACTGTTTTGCCTTCATCAATTGCTTTGGTGACCTTTTCAAAAAAAAAATCCACCAGATTGAGCAAGCATGACCTGCCTTGACAAATCCAAACCGAGACCAAATGGATCCAGTATTTGGAAGTTCCCTATATCCTGATGTTTAAAAATGTTAGCAATTGTGTGATGTGTGGAAAGCAAATCCCGCATAAAGATTTTGTATGTTCTACTTGGAGTCACAGCATAACATCTCTAATTGCCCTAACTGTGCAAAATGACTGTGTGAAAACCCTCAAATGTATGGTAGAGATATTAGGCACCCATATGGAGTACTTGTCTTCAATTTCCCCATTGACAATGCAACCCACTGCCCCTGCAAGGCCTTCGCAAACGCCATCTTCTGCTAGCATCATTCTGAAGAAAGGAAAAGACAAAAAGGACACCAAGGACTCCGACATTCCCAAGAGAGTTCAGGTTCTAGTCTGAGTTGATCGAAGACCCAGATGAGTCACCTTTGCAGTCCCCTCGTGTTGTGGATCTGTCTACCTCTGCTACCAAAACCTTAACCAAAGTCATTGTCAGATGACTGCAACATCCGGTCATCGTTTCTAAATAGGCACGTAATCTAAAGCTAACCTCTCTTATCTTCTCTCCTACCTTCAGCCACTTCTTCTCAGGCCGAAGCCCAAGACCTCCTAAAAATAACGCAAGAATTCATGGCGTTCATGAAGTCCAGAAAACCTTTCCACATTTCTGCTGCTGAAGCCTCACCATCCAAAAGAAGCAGCAAGGTGACCTTTCAGGAAGATTCAGATTCTTCAAGTTCGGGATACGAGGAGGAGTTGTCCTACTCTGGGCACCTACCACAACAAACTTATCCAGTTTCAGAGTGGCACCTTGTCTTCTGCCTCCTTTCAGGGATACCATTCATAAAATGAATTAGGCTTTCATTTGGGAAAACAAACCATTCTCACAAGCTCAGACCCATTACAGGGAGCTGCCAAGTTTGCCTTCTTCCAGGCCATTGGCTGTCTCTCTTGTACACTTGAATGTCTTTGAAGATATTGCTTTACATTCTGATTCTTTACCACCTGCTGCTAGGAAACCAGACTGATTTTACAGAGTGCTTGAATCTCACAACTACCTTTTACAAAAATCCCAAGGCTGACCCCTCAGTAGTCTGTACTGCATCCACAAAAGGTCTTCCTAAGGAACCAAATAGACCTCCTTTTCCTAATGATTGGGAGGTTAGACGGTTTGACAGATATTTGGTTTAAAAAAAAAAAAAAAAAAAAAAAAAAAAAAACTTATACCTGTGCTACCCTTGCAAGAAGTGCATTCAGGTGCCAGTTCCTTATGCTAAAGTACCTTGAATCTCTCCATGACAAATTTCTAGCTAAGGTCATCTCTATTGTGGATAGAAACTTACCAAAGGAAATCAAGAAATAACAAGAGATGCTTTACAAGTCTCCAGACTTTCTCCCTGAAACATGGCTATGAAACCTTTGATATATCATGCAGAGCAACTGCCACAGGTTCTGACATCCGCAGATGTGCATGGTTCAAGACCCAGCCCCTATTAGATCAGGTAGAGGCTGAACTGCTGGATACTCCGTTAGGCAAATAATTCCTTTTTGGACCTCCAGCTGAACATGTTTTCAAGAAGCTGGATAAGAAAGGAAAGCAAATGGATACAATTCCTTCATAGTTTCTATCTCTGAGACCAAGGTACAGTAAGAATTACCACTCAAAACAGTGGCCTTTCCCTTGTAGACAAGATAAGGGGAGGCATCCCCATGACTACAGACCCAGACAGTCTAGGAGGTGGTAACCAAAACAATCGCACAGAACAGGGACTTCCAAAGAGCCTACCCAGCATAAAGACCAACTGTGACTATGTTCAACCCAGCCTCCCTTACCCTTGTCCACACTTCCAACCAAATATCTGGCTGGAAGACTCTCCTTCTCCTTAAATCAATGGAAAATCATCACCAGGGACCATTGGGCCCTCAGCATTATAGAAAAGGGGGTACTACATCCACTTTAGAAAAATCCCATCCTTCTTGGGCATTCCAAAACCACCAAAAGAACAGGAAAGCCTTTTACCACCTACCATCTGGGAACAACTTCTCCAAGGATCCATTCACCCATTCTTCAGGTCAGGAGGAAAAAGGCTTCTATTCAAGGAGCTTTCTAGTTCCAAGAAAGGAGAGCACCTGGAAGCCCATCTTGGACCTTCTAAAACTAAACCAGTTTCTCTGTATTTCAAAATTCAAAATGTTTACTTTGCAAAAAGTACTTTCTATGATCTTCCGAGATGCCTTCATGGTCAGGCTTGAACTAAAAGATACTTACTTCTATGTCCCCATAGCAAACAGTCACAAAAAAAAAAGAAAAACTAAGATTTATAGCAACATGCTCTCATTTCCAATTCTGTATTTTACCATTTGGGCTGTCTGCTGCTCCCAGAGTTTCACAAAATGCTTGGCTCCTCTGTTAGCACATTACAGAACTCTGGGAGTTAATATTTACCCCTACTTAAATGACTGCCTCATTCAGGGAAAATACACAACAGACTCTAGACACCTTGCAGATCATCATAGACTACTTTCAGAAGGTAAGGCTCACCTTTAGTCTTTATCAGTCACAGACTCTTCCTCAAACAAGGCTTCTGTTTCTGTGACTCATCGTCAGTCATATAGAAGACCTTTCTCCCCAGGGCAATACATCTTTCCTGAGAAACTACCTGACCCGTCTGTTTCCAAAACAAGACATCTCAGCAAGGGAATTCCTGAGAATTCTGTGTTACTTGGCGTCTTGCAATCTTGTGATCCCACTTGCAAAGTTACTCAAGAAAACTTCAGTGGTTCCCAAAAATGCTTAGGCACAGCTTTCTCAACCCCTGGATACACAATTACCTCTCCTTCCATGCCTGAAGGAGTTCCTGTGGTGGAAGAACACCATATTGCAGAATCCAAGGGCAAATTTCTCTTTACTAGAAGCAGACAAGGCCATCACCATGGACAGTTCAGACATAGCTTGGGGGGAGACCCACTTAGTTTCCCCTGAAAGTGTAGGCATCTGTACACCAAAAAACTGTATATCCATCAGATGGTGCTATTAGCAGTCTGCCTGAGCATAAAGACTTTAAGCTCAAGGACTTTGCAGATCTTGACAGACAACACCGCAATAATGTGGTACATGAACAAGCAAGGGGATACTCTGTCCTACCCTTGAAGTAGCCTCATGAGGAAGGCTTGGATGCTGGCTCAGAACCAGGGATAACTGTCATAGCATCTTCTGTTTCAGGTCAGGACTATACCCTGGCAAATTCTCTAAGAAGGGATCTTTTAGACCCCAAAGAATGGATGCTGAGGTTCTTGGACCTAATTCTACAATGGGCGGTCCCCTCAATAGACCTGTTCACCCCACAGCAGAACAGACAGCTACAGAAGTTTTGCTTCAGATCTCAACAGACAGTGACTTGGAAAATACATGCTTTCTCTTTCACATGTACAGACTTGTTCCTTTACGCATTCCTGCTTCTAATCCCTGGGGTACTGATAAAAGTTAGGGTGGACAAACACAGCATGATCCTAGTGGCCTCCTCCTGGCCAAGGCAACACTGATTCTCCCTTCTCTTGACCCTCGGAGAGGGGAGATTCCATACTCTACCACAGGAAGTAGATCTCCTCAGTTAAGCCAAGGGGTCTGTCTTCCATCTCTCACCTAGCCAGTCTCAGGTTAACAGCCTGGAGGATTGAGTTTTGACACCAAGGAATACATCCTATTCCATGGATATGTTTTCTATTCTAAAGGAGGCAAGGAAACCCAGTACCAGAAAAATTGTATGTCAGAATGGAAGAGATCTTCCATCTAGTGTCACAGTAAGAACACCAGCCCTTCTCAGACATCAACTGAGGTCCTCCTTCAGTCTCTCCATTCTGTAGGGTATTCTGTCATGATTCTAGCAAATACTAGTAGCCAGGGATTTTGTCCTACCTTTGAAGAGGATGAAATGGCTCGTATAAGATAATGAAGGTTATTACTAAGCATAGCATTAGATTTTCACGATCCATGTCCACTTGCTTCAACATTCCCTCCTATCTACCCCCACCTTACTGTTAACATGCAGCTTCACAGATACGCAAAGACTTTGTGGGGTGTATTGCTGTTTACTGCTTATAAATATGGAAGTAATTGAATATTTCTAGCCTTGAAGCAAACTCTGTCTGTTGAAAAGAAGAAAGTGTGCTGGATTATGAAAGTGAGGAGTTTGAGCTTGGGAAAGCCCTATGGATGCCAAAAGAGGTACTTACTTGTACCTTTGAAGTAGACAGAAATGGATTATTAATGCTCTGTTAGTACATAACTTTTGCTTCTTGGATTTCAGATCAGCCGAAGTGAGGGGAAGATTCAGGAATGGCAGAAGGAAAAAACAGCCACCCTTCTACAAGACATACTTTAGAGTTCTCTTAGCCACCAAAAGACAACATGCATAAAAAGAAATGCATCTGATTACTCTCATTTGTTGTAAATGTTGCCCACTAGTGAAACACTGTTTTTGGTGTGCTCTAGGCATAAGAACTCTACCTCTTGTACTGTTGTATGTATTAGGGGATACACAGGTAGCACTTATTTTTGGATAAAAATGTAAAATTGAGAAGTAATATAGTCAGTATACTCAGTTTGAGGAGAATGAGTAAAGTGCCACAGGGATGTAAGTACATCAGTATGCAATAGGCGTAGCACTTCAGATATGGAAAACAGCCATTCTGGTATGGAGCACAGAAGTAAGGGATTCATACCTGTATACAGCCAGCAGGACAAAATGTACAACAGAACAGGTAAGAGCAAGGGAAGTAAGGAGCATGATGTCCTTCATGGATGCATCTGCAGTCATAACAAATGGGTTGTCCTGTCGTCAGGCAGCCCTTCGGTCGGCCGGATTCCAAAGTCTGGGTCCGGCTTCGGCTGATGTCGCACTTCACCCGACGTCATCTCTGCTGGTCTTCGGGTATAAAGGCATCAGCCGACGCCATTTTCCCCAGTCTTTATTGCCGCGCCAAGCAGAAGCTGTTCGCAAGTGCCGGTCGGTCAGATCCAGAGATTACTACTACCGAATACTACTTCAAGACTTCTAAAAGCTAAGTACCCGTTGGGGACTCTTTCTTGCCTCAGCCGATGTCAGAAAAAGTCAATAACTGTTTAACTTGTGGGAAACAAATACCTCATAAAGATTTCCACTCTTACTGTCTGCCTTGCTTAGGCCCAGACCACGACGTAGCAGCCTGTTCGCCTGTGCTTCCTTCAACCGTTAACGCTTAGGCATCGGTCGGAGTTTGCTGAACAGTTTTTCGGCTCAGATTTTGCGTACATTATGCCGTCGGATCCTCCGACTACCCAAATTGTTAAAAACGCAAAGAAAAAGACCGACACTCGCGGTCCGCGGTTTCGGCCGAAACCACGGTTAAGCAAGCCGCGAGTGTCTCGGTTTCGGCTGAAACCGAGAAAACTGGTCAATATTCAGCCGAATCCATGACTACTACTGAGGCTCCTGCTACCTTACCTGAATCGGCCTCAGAAATTTTGCCTACAACTGTGGTTCCTAGTGATTTATCAGACACCATCCCTTTGGATGTCTCTACCCCAGCACGTGGTGCTGCTAGGCCTCCTGCAGCCATGTCTATTAAGGCCTTTGCCAGGGCTAAAGCAGCCAAATCTGCTAAATCAGTGCCTGTTAAACCCCCCTCACACAGGCCCCCTTCTAGTTCACAAATGCTTACTCTGGCAGAAGATTTAATATCCTTAATTAGGGGATCCCAATCTCACCCAGACAGGGCCTCTCGGCCCCCAGAAAAGAGACCTAGAGCAGAGCCCCCCGAGCCAGTGTCCTTTGATGATTCTGCGGATGACTCAGACATTACAGACCAGCCAGAGGCTCCTTTTTCCACTTATGAAGACTCCGATGCTGAAGAATCCATTCCAGCTGCCTCTCCACCAGAGGAATTTTCCTTTGGGGAAACCTTACATGCCATGAGAGAACAATTCCAATGGCAGGGACAAGATTTCTCAGATTCTAGAAAAAGGCTTAGGACTTTTCTGCACTTGCCACAACATAGGCCCTTAGCTATACCTCCTGTTCTGCCTGTTGTGGACGATGCATTTAATGATGTCTGCACTGCACCTGATTCTTTACCTCCAGCCCCTGCCAAACCAGATAGATTTTACAGGGTGCCAGACACTCATCACCACCTATACAAGGCCCCTCTTGCAGACCCCGAAACTATATCCCAGGGGCCTAAGGCAGTAGCCTCGACCACAGCAAAAAACCCTATTCCTTCTGAAAGGGAATCCAGGTCCTTAGAGATGGGGCAAAAAAGTTTACACCTCTGCTACTCTCTCAGCTAGAGCTTTAAACTGTCAGTTTCACATGATCCAATACCAAGAGTTTATGCTTGATCAGTTAACTAAAAAACTGTCCTCTGATGAATCTTTAGATAAGAAATATGTATTAGAAATGGTGAATAACATCCAACAGGTTAGTAACCATTCCTTAAAATGTGGCTATGATGCACTGGAGGCTTCATTTAGATCAGCCATGACTGGCACAGTGATAAGAAGGCATGCATGGTTGAAAGAACCGGTCTTACCGGATCATGTTAAAGCAAAGCTATTAGATGCTCCTATGGATAAGGCCAGTCTATTTGGGGAACCTGCCCAGCAGGTAATGAAGAAAATGGAAGAAAAGGCAAAATCTGTACAAACAGTTAAAGATTTCTTACAGGTTCAGCCCCCAAGGTTTAGCAGGAACTGGCCTGCCAAAAATTGGTCCTTTCCTGACTCCACAAGATCCCAAAGGGGCAGGAATAGATGCTCTAGAGGCAGAAATCAATCCAGAGGAGGTGCCTACAGAGGACGACAGTGGCAAGGCAATAACCGAGGCACAGACACAACCACTGCCTCTGCAACAGGACCATCACAGTGACTTGGCTCTGACTCCGCCTACCAGGGAGCAAATAGCAGCACCATTAGGCGGAAAGTTAGCCTTATTTTCGAAAAATTGGCACTATATTACAAAAGACAAGTGGATTTTGCAAACCATAGACCAAGGCTACCGGTTCCACTTCCACACCTTACCAGTAAAAAGAGGAATGCCAAACCTGCCTCCAAATCAAAAAATAGAAGCTCTGCAGCAGATAGCGGAATTAACAAAGATGAGAGCTGTGGAAAGAGTACCAATAACAGAACAGGGCAAAGGATTCTACTCCAGACTCGTCCTAGTGCCAAGAAAAGAGAAAAGCTGGAGACCTATTCTCGACCTGTCCATCTTCAACACATACATCATTGTCCCAAAATTCAAAATGCTGACCCTACAGCAACTTCTTCCCATGCTGGGCAAGGAGTGTTGGCTGGTAACTCTAGATCTCAAGGAGGCATACCTGCACGTCCCCATTCGACCAAATTGCAGAAGATACCTCAGATTTCTTGCAGGATCAGAGCATTATCAATTCTCAGCATTGCCCTTTGGCTTATCTACTGCGCCCAGAGTATTCACAAAATGCCTGGCATCAGTAATCGCTCACTGCAGAGTACAGGGAATCCAAATTTATCCATACCTGGACGACTGCCTGTTACAAGCGGACAACAAAAGCAAGCTGACAACAGATTTACAAAGGGTCATTTACTTGCTACAAGCCCTGGGATACACAGTCAATTTACAAAAGTCAAGGCTGATACCATCCCAGACAAGAACATTCTTGGGCTGAATTGGACACAGTAAAACAAATGGCATTCCTAACTGCAGAAAAACAAAAAGAGCTCCCTCTTTACTTCTTGGCATTAACAAAGCAGAACAAACTAACAGCAAGAAAAGTTCTGCAGGCCTTGGGCTTCATGGCATCATGCATAATCTTGGTCCCACATGCCAGACTGCATATGAGAAAGCTACAGTGGTACCTAAAGAATTTATGGTCTCAACACAGGCACAGCTTAGAAACAGAAATACCACTAATCCCATGCCTAAAACAGAAGTTCCTATGGTGGGCTCAAGCATGCCAATCAAACCCAGGCTTACCCTTCCACAACTTTCGAGCAAGCCAAACCATCACAACGGACGCCTCAGACCTAGGATGGGGGCACATGCTGGACAAATGCGTACAAGGATTGTGGACTCAGGACCAGCTGCACCTGCACATAAACCAAAAGAAATGCTGGCAGTAAAGCTGGCAATCCAAAAATTCAGACCATTCCTCAAAGAAGGCCATTTGATGATAAGGACAGACAACACCACAGTCATGTGGTACATCAACAAACAAGGAGGCACTCATTCATACCCCTATGCAGAATGACTTTGGACCTTTGGAATCTGGCTCTCAGCTACAACATCCAGTTCCAGGCAATATTTGTACCGGGAAAAGAGAACACCCTAGCAGACATTTTAAGCAGAACCACCTCGGATGCTCACGAATGGATGCTACACCCGGACATCTTCAAGGCCATCACAAAGAAATGGGGAATGCCACAAATAGATCTATTCGCTTCCCCACTCAATCACCAGCTCAAAAAATTCTGCACAAGGACATTCCACCCACTTGCATGGAAGGTGGACTCTCTATCCTTCAGCTGGAAAGGCCTGACAGCATATGCATTTCCACCTCTTCCCTTGATGCACAAGGTACTACTGAAAATCAAAGAGGAACGTCCAAGGATAATCCTGATAGCTCCGAACTGGCCAAGACAACACTGGTACCCATTGCTAAGGAGCATGTCTCGGGAGAAAATGTAGTCAATACCCCTGATGCCTTTGATGTTAACTCAGAACAACTACAACATCATGCATCCAAACCTAAAAACCTTGCAACTGACTGCCTGGAACATCACATAGCAGCAACTAACCCAGACCTTTCCCAAAGGGTTAAAGACATTATCCTTGAAGCCCGCAGACCTTCAACAAGAAGGAACTATGCAGGAAAATGGAAAAGGTTTGTCATTTGGAGTACTGAAAGAGGAAAAGATGTGTTGAACATAGATATTGCTAACATTCTGGAGTACTTGGCAGAGCTTCTACATACAGGCCTGTCCTATTCCTCCATCAAGATACATGCATCAGCTATTTCAGCAGAATACAGCTTTGATCCACCTGTCTTCTCACATCCTCTACTCAGGCAGTTCCTCAGAGGGATCAAGAATGTAAAACCTCCTAGGAAACCACCATTACCAGCATGGGACTTGAACTTTGTGCTAGAAAAGTTGACACTCCCTCCGTTTGAACCAGCAGCAACAGCAGATCTACAACACCTGTCATGGAAAACTGCTTTCCTACTGGCTATTACCTCAGCAAGGAGGGTATCGGAACTACAGGCCTTAATGGCAGTGCAACCCTTCCTAATCTTCCATCAAGATAGGGTGTCCATGAGAACTAATCCTACATTTATGCCTAAGGTGGTATCCAGAGTGTCTTTAAACCAGGCAATCCACCTACCTACCTTCTTTCCCAATCCACAAAACAGAGGGGAAAGAATGCTGCATACCTTGGATGTACATAGACAGTTACGCTACTACCTGGACAGAACCAAAAGTAACAGAAAAACTGACCAGCTTTTTGTAGCCTATGCAACAGGAAGGGAAGGAAAAGCAATTTCCAAACAGACAATCTCCAAATGGATAGGAAATTGCATAAGATTCTGTTACTCCTACCATGGAAAACCAATTCCACAGAACATAAGACCTCATTCTACAAGGGCTACAGCCACTACCACTCTTACGAGGAGTGGCAACCAAGGACATTATTGAGGCGGCTACTTGGACCTCCGTGCATACATTTGCCAAGCATTATAATTTACCTCTATACTCTAGATCCCGAGCAGGGTTTGCCACTGCTGTACTGCAAGGGATCCTAACTACACCATAATTTTTATTCCTCCTCCCCTAGTTTGGCTATGGTATTCTACCCATTTGTTATGACTGCAGATGCATCCATGAAGGACATAGTACAGTTTTGTACCTACCATAAATGTAGATGTCCGAACTGGATAGCATCTGCAGTCAGGATTACCTCCCTCCTTCCCTCTGTGGTACTCCTAGGGTATTTACCCTCCTAATAGCTAGCTGGGGAGTCTCTTATGGTGTATTTGTTTGTATATATGTACATACATGCTTATTTTTGTGTTTGCCTTCTACCTTTTTGGGAAACATTGGCATTTATCCAAAATTTAGCCTTCCAAGAGGGCAACTGGCATATGGGGCAAGAAACACTGAGGAAAATGGCGTCGGCTGATGCCTTTATACCCGAAGACCAGCAGAGATGACGTCGGGTGAAGTGCGACATCAGCCGAAGCCGGACCCAGACTTTGGAATCCGGCCGACCGAAGGGCTGCCTGACGACAGGACAACCCATTTGTTATGACTGCAGATGCTATCCAGTTCGGACATCTACATTTATGGTAGGTACAAAACTGTACTTTCTTCGTGTTTCACTGTTGCAGTCATTACATTTGGGTAATCTGTTTGCAGGTTGCCCTCAGTCGGCCTGATTAACAAAGTCTTGGGTCCTGTGTCGGTTGCTGTCCCTTCTTCCATGACGTCAGGTCATCAGGGGTATGAAACATGCAGCCGACACCATTACATCTGTCTTTCTTGCCGTGCGGTGCCCGAAGCAGAAGCAGTTCGCAAGTGCTGGTCAGCCGACTCCTGAAATTTTCGTTTTCGAGTTTCAGAACCGAAGTCTTCAACTAAAAGCTAAGTACCCCGTTGGGGAAACTTTTTCTTGCTCCTTACTGATGTCAGTAAAAGTTACTAATTGCATTACTTGTGGAAAGCAAATACCTCATAAAGATTTTCATTCATACTGTATTCCTTGCCTAGGCCCTGACCACGGCGTACCTTGCTGTCTGCTTTGTGCTTTATTTAATCAGTGCAGTATCTGTCGTTGGTATATTTTTGCCTCTAAATGTTTCGGTTCTCTGTTTAATTATCCAGAAATGTCGTCGGTTAGCCGTCCGACTACCGGGATTCTGAAAAAACGCAAAGATAAAGACAGACACAGGCCACTGAGTTCCAAAACTGCCGACGACGCTTCTCCTAAGCCAGTCGCCAGTTCGCTGGTACTCAGTGAGACGCTTTTGCAGCCCCTGATACCTGCTACTTTTGGTTCGCAGGCCTCTACTGAGACCCATTCAGAGTCCGGTATGCCGCGACATACTTCAACTATGAAACCCACGGATGTCTCTACCTTGGATGGGTCCGGAGCCGCTGTGCAGGCACCAGCTTCTGAGGGTGTATTCAGGCTTACGGACTTGCATATTAAATCGATGCCTCCTTCTTTACTAAGGCCTAAATCTCGATCCATGTCTAACAAACCGACGCCCAGGCCACATGCTCAGGCCTTTATGCCTAAAAAACAAATGATAAAAATGGCTAAAGACCTATTAACTCTAATCAGGAGTAGCCAACCCCCCTCCCCCTTCTAATAGGCCTAGGGCTCGATTATGAATCTCCTGATCAGGATTCTGTTTTTTCTGACTCTTCTGATTACCTGGATTTGTCCTTACTTACTTATGAGGACTCTGATGCAGAGGACTCTATTCCCTCTGCTTCCCCTCCTGAGGATTTTTCTTTTGGTGAAACCTTACATACTCTAAGGGAGCATTTTCACTGGGAAAGCCAGGAATTTTCTGATTCAAAAAAGACGCTTAGGGATTTCCTTCTCCTACCTCAGCATAGGCCTTTGGCTATTCCTCCTGTACTAGACATTGTTGATGATGCATCCTCGGAATCCAGTTTGGCTCCTGATTCCCTGCCTCGTACTCCCAGTAAACCTGACAGATACTACAGGGTCCCCGAGTCCCACAAGTTCCTTTTCAAAAATCCTATTGCAGATCCAGAGACTATTTCACAGGGGTCCAAGGGCATTAAGGCTTCTACTGCTAAAAATCCTACCCCTTCTGATAGAGACTCCAGGGCGCTGAATAAATGGGGTAAAAAGGTTTACACTTCAGCAACCTTGGCCATTAGAGCTTTAAACTGCCAATTTCGTATGTTAAAGTATCAGCAACATGTTATTGGACTGCTTAAACAGAAAATTATGTTGATTCCTGACTGTGTGGAAAATTAAAGACTTGCAGGATTTAATGCATTCTGCTGAACAAGTTCATAGGTTCATACTAGGCTATCTGCCCTAGGGCATTTATAAGCCTAGCCAGAGTGTGTTTGGCTTTCGCCACCCATTTTAAAGTAATTTTGCTATGCCCTTTTTCGAGGTTAGTATACTGTGCCTCTGTCTAACAGTGACACAGAAGTGATACCCGGGGTAAACCTACGATCCCCCATCCACTCATCAAGAGTCCTCTTGGAGAGAGTCAATGAGGGACCCTGCCTAACCTGGACTGGGATTTTATTCCAGAGTGAAGGGAGCCTCTGGGTTATGAATCTGTCCCTCCAGCGTGTCCTATTTATTTCGGTGCTGAGGTTCAAGTCTCACGAGCGCGTAGCTCGATGGGATTTGGATTTTCTGAGGTGCAGCATGTCCATTAATTCCGGGTTGGACATGGCTTTATACGTCAGGCACAGATCGCCTCTGAGCAGGTGGTATGCCACTGAGTAGAGCTGGAGTTTCTTTAACTGGGCAGCATATGGCATCTGTTTGAGCCCTTTGATCCTCTTGGTGAGGTACTTTTGGGGTCTTTCCAGTTGCTGCAGGTGTCTGGTAAGGTACATCCCAAAAGGGGATTTGTACTCAATTATGGGCCTGATAAGGGATGAGTAAAGAGGCACGATGACCTCCCCTGATCTAGATGTGAATCCCTTCATGATTAGGTGGGCTATATAAAATGTTTTTGTAACCACTTTGGCCACATGGTTGTCAAATGAGAGATTGCTATCAACTTGGGTCCCCAGGTCCCTAATTACTTCTTTCATACTTAATGGATTACCACCTATGTGGTCATTTGTGGGCACTTTGTTTTTGCCAAAGGGGATGACTATACACTTTTTGGCGTTTAGCTTGAGGCCATGGCTCTGGCACCAGTTGTCTGTTTCTATGAGGCCCTTTTGGAGGATGCTTGTGTCGGCTGGAGAGTCGATTATAGCGCCCAGTTTGCAGTCATCTGTGAACTTGGTCAGCCACAGTCCTTCCGTGTTGGCCTGTACCTCCGAGAAATATATACCCAACAGGAGAGGTCCCAGGACTGAGCCTTGTGGGACGCCACTTGTAACTGGTTTGGAGTCTGACATGGCTCCAGCAATTCTAACCATGTGGGTTCTGTCCTTGAGCCAGTTTGCAACCCATCTAGTGACATAGGGGTTTATATTTAAGCTGGTGAGCTTATCTATAATGCCCGAGTGGGGTATTGTATCGAAGGCTTTTGCGAGGTCCAGGTAGGCTGTGTGGACCACCTTCCCTCGCCAATGGCCTTGGTGACTGTTTCAAAGAAATCGACCAGGTTTAAGAGGCAGGATCTGCCCTTAACAAAGCCGAACTGGGTAGGATCCAGTGTCTGTAGGTCCCCAATATCTTTTTTTATGAGGTCCATGATGATCCTTTCCATAGCTTTGCAGACCAAGCTAGCCAGGCTTATGGGGCGATAGTTTCCAGGATCCGTTGAGGCACCACCTTTGTGGAGAGGGGCCACTGTTGCTGTACGCCACTCTTTGGGTACATATCCTGTGGTAAGGCTGAGATTGAACAGTAGTTTTATGTTTGGGTTTAGCTCTTCTTGGAGTTCATGTAGGACGCAGCCCAGGACACCGTCTGGTCCCATTGATGCTGTGTTTTTTGCTTTGGAGAGGGCAGCTCTTACCTGAGCATCTGAGATGTCAGGGGGGCAGCACTCTGCTGGGATAGATATTTGCCCTTTTAGTGGGGAGGGGGGGAGAAGTTTGCGCTGAACCTGTCAGCTAGGATGTTGGCAATGTCTGTGGGTTCGGTGTATTTTTTGTCATTTTGGACTAATTCTGAGCATATCTGGGAATTCCCACCTAGGTTCCTAACATAACTAAAGAAAGCCTTGTGATTATCCTTAGTGTCCTGTGCAATTTTTCTCTCGAAGCTGGCCTTAGACGATTTTATGAGTGCCCGTAGATTTTTGCTAACACTGATCAGAGATGCCTTCCCTTTTTGGGATTTTGCTCCATCATGTAGTAGCTTCGTCCTTCTGTTGTATAGTTTGTTTATGGCTGGGGTCCACCAGACATTGGAGGATTGGGTCTTGGTTTTATTTGGGATTGCATGATCCATGCATTCCTGAAGGTGTTCATAGAATGCGTTTATAAAGGATTCTGCGGTTTGGGCCGTATTTTCCACAGGCCCGGGGGCTTTGAAGGATTCCACCTCGGTTTTCAGGAGTGTGAAATTTGCTTTAGAGAAGTTTTTCCTTGTGGTTTTCTGGGCAGGGGGTGGGGTCGGGATGTGAATATCCAGTGAGATTAGTTTATGGTCTGATCTTACCAGTGAGGGATACACTTCTGGTCTGGAGCATAGAGTCCCCATGTTGGTGATGATCAGGTCCAGTATGTTTTCCCCTCTTGTGGGAGTGGTAACAAGTTGTTCCATAGCATTTGAGTTTATAAATTCTAGGAACCTTTGAGCTAGGGTGTTGGAGCTAGAGTAATGCTCCCAGTCTATGTTTGGGTAGTTGAAGTCGCCCAATATATTGGTGTTTGGAGAGACCTTCATATTTTCCAGTGTTCTCAGGAAGGCCGAGTGGGGTTCCTGGGTTTGGGAGGGTGGTCTGTAGCAGGCTGTAAACTGGAAGGCAGTTTTACCCACTGTTAGTTGCACATGGATAGTCTCTGATGCTTCGTGCTGTGCCACCAACCTGGAGGTGTGGGTATCTTTGACTAATATTGATACTCCCCCTCCTTTTCTGGTTCGGTCCAAGTTTTGGGGCAAAAGCATGGTATGAGGTATAACCTTGTAGTGCTGGGGTGCTCCCGGAGCCTTGAACCAGGTTTCTGTTACTGCACAGATATCGATGTTCTCCATGCTAAGGAGAGTTTCGAGTGCATGCATCTTGAGGTTTAGACTTCTGGCATTGAGTAGCATTACTCTTAGTTTCTTATCCCTTGTGATACCTATGGAGGTGGGTTTGTCTTTTGAGCCTTGCCTAAAAAGGCACTATGGGGTAGCAAGAGCCTTTGCCAATATCCAAAAGCCCAGGGGTGACAGGTGCAAGCTGTCCCTAGCGAAGCATCATGGCCTGTCGAGCATGTCATCCCAGGCTGACAGGCATTGGATCCCCTTTGAATGACATCAATACTTAAGCCAATTGTTGAAATTGATCATCTTGTCTTCATATTGTGGCATCATTCTTGGTGAGGGTAAGATGCTACTCAAGGTCAGGGTCATACCGACCTGGGCCACATGCTCAGAGAGCTCCTCTATGTCTCTTTTCATGTAGTCCAGGGAGGTACGTCTCAGGTCATTCACACCAGCATGGACAATGACTGAGTCATATTTGTACTTGCCTTGGAGTGACCTGAGTGCTTGTGTTATGTAGCGGATCCTAGCGCCAGACAGGCAGCTCACCTTGACCTTCTCCTTGTTCAGCCTGGTGAGCGGGACGTCAGTGTGCCTGACGATAGTCACCTATTACAAGTGTATCAGGTGCGTTGTTTAGCCTTAAGGGCTGTGACTGTTCGGCACACTGGCTTTGTGATCTATGTGTTGCACGTGTTTTGTTTTGGGGTAGCGGTTGCTTGGGTGTCTGCTTTGGAGGTCTCTGCTGCTTAGGCAGATTTTTATTTAGAGCCTCCGAGTATGTTTTTGTGTGTTTATGCATTTGGTTTGCTGTCGTGGTAGGTCTATGTGAGACTGGAATTGTAGTGAGTGTGGTTTCCTTCTCCTCCTGACAGGTTTCGCCAGTACTGAGTTGAGAGAGCTTAGCCTCCAGTTTGGCTATATGGATGTCCTTCAAGGATGCATCTGCAGTCATAACATATGGGTTGTCCTGCCTCAGGCAGCCTTTCGGTCGGCTGGATTCCAAAGTCTGGGTCTGGCCTCGGCTGATGTCGCACTTTCCCCGACGTCAGAGCTTCTGGGGTATAAAGGCATCAGCCGACGCCATTTTCCTCAGTCTTTCTTGCCACGCGGTGCCCGAAGCAGAAGCTGTTCGCAAGTGCCGGTCGGTCAGATCCAGAGATTTCAGCTACCGAAGACTTCGAAAAAAGCTAAGTACCCCGTTGGGAACTCTTTCTTGCCTCAGCCGATGTCAGACTCGCCTTATGAGGATTCGGATGCAGAAGATTCTATTCCTTCGGCCTCCCCACCTGAAGAATTTTCCTTTGGGGAAACTTTGCACTCCATGAGGGAGCACTTTCAATGGCAGGGTCAGGATTTTTCTGAATCTAGAAAAAGATTAAGGACTTTTTTGCATTTGCCCCAGCATAGGCCCTTAGCCATACCACCTGTTCTAACTGTAATTGATGATGTGTATAATGATGTCAGTTCTGCCCCTGATTCTCTTCCCCCGGCCCCTGCCAAACCTGACGGATATTACAGGGTCCCGGATTCTCACTTCCACCTCTATAAAGCCCATGCTGCAGACCCAGAAACTATTTCTCAGGGCCCAAAAGGGGTTGCAGCTGCTACTGCCAAAAATCCCCTACCCTCTGAAAGAGAGTTTAGAGCATTAGAGAGATGGGGTAAAAAGGTTTATACATCTGCTACTCTTTCTGTCAGGGCATTAAACTGCCAATTCCATATGATACAGTACCAAGAATTTTTGTTAGATCAGCTGAATAAGAAGCTTTCTTCTCCTGAACCTTTAGACCGTAAATCCCTTCAGGATTTGGTACACAACTCTCAGCAGGTCAGTAATCATTTCTTAAAATGTGGCTATGATGCACTGGAGGTTTCATTTAGCTCAGCTATGACTGGGGCCGTAATTCGTAGGCATGCCTGGCTAAAAGAGCAATCCTTGCCAGACCATGTCAAGGCTAAACTCCTTGATGCTCCAATGGAGAAACAAAATTTATTTGGCTCCCCTGCACAGGAGATTCTAAAGAAAGTGGAAGAAAAATCAAAATCTGTTCAAACAGTAAAGGAATTTCTGCAGGTCCAACCTCCGAGGTTCAGCAGGAACGGGCCTACAAAGAATTGGTCCTTTCCCGACACCTCCAGAGCACAGAGGGGCAGGAATAGACGCCCTAGAGGCAGAGGTCAATCAAAGGGTGCCTACAGGGGCCGGCAGTGGCACCCTGCCATCCAGAGGAGTAGTGCCACAGCTGCAACTACAACCACTACCACAGGACAGACACAATGACTTGACTTTGATTCCGCCTACCAGGGATCATCTGGAAGCTCCCTTGGGCGGAAAGCTGGCTTTATTCTCGAACAACTGGCATTGCATTACAAAGGACACATGGACATTGCAAACAATAGACAGAGGATACAGGTTTCAGTTCCACACTTTAACAAAAAGAAGCGGAATGCCAAACCTTCCACCAAACCAGAAGGCAGAGGCTTTAAGACAAATCAACAATTTACTTCAGATGAAAGCGATAGAAAGGGTACCATCTATGGAACAAGGCCAAGGATTTTACTCCAGACTATTCCTTGTACCAAGAAAAGAAAACCAATGGAGGCCTATTCTCGACCTGTCCGCACTGAACACATATCTCATTGTGCCAAAATTCAAAATGCTGACCCTACAGCAACTTCTTCCCATGTTGGGCAAGGAGTCTTGGCTGGTGACTCTAGATCTCAAGGAGGCATACCTGCACGTCCCTATCCGACCAGATTGCAGAAGACACCTCAGATTTCTTGCAGAATCAGAGCATTATCAATTCTCAGCATTGCCCTTTGGCTTATCTACTGCGCCCAGAGTATTCATGAAATGCCTGGCATCAGTAATTGCACATTGCAGACTTCAGGGAATTCAAATTTACCCATACCTGGACCACTGCCTAATACAAGCAGACAACAAGACAAAATTTTTAAAGGACTTGGCCTATGTCATGCACCTGCGACAGGCCTTGGGATACACAGTCAACATCCAAAAGTCAAGACTAGTGCCATCCCAAAGGATAACCTTTTTGGGTGCGGATTTGGACACAGTCACTCAGATGGCTTTTCTCACAGAAGAAAAACAAAAACAACTTCCAGATTATTTCATGACTTTGACAAGACAAACTCAGCTTACTGCAAGGAAAGTCCTGCAGGCCCTGGGTTACATGGCATCCTGCATAATCTTGATCCCACATGCCAGGCTGCATATGAGGAAGTTACAGTGGTACCTAAGGAATGTATGGCCTCAACACAGGCACAGTCTAGAAACCATGATACCAATCATTCCATGCCTTCAAAAGGAATTCCTGTGGTGGGCTCAGGCCTGCCAGTCCAACAGAGGGTTGCCTTTCAACAAACCAAAACCAAGGCAGACCATCACCACAGACGCCTCAGACCTAGGATGGGGAGCACACATGGAGGACAAATGTATCCAAGGCCTATGGCCTCAAGGACAGCTAAGCATGCACATAAACCAAAAGGAGATGCTGGCAGTGAAGCATGCAATCGAGGCATTCAAACCATTCCTCCAGCAAGGACATCTGTTGATAAGGACAGACAACACCACGGTCATGTGGTACATAAACAAACAGGGAGGCACACATTCTTACCCTCTTGTGCCGGATGGCAATGAATGTGTGGAACCTATGCCTGAATCTCAATATTCAGCTACAGGCCAAATTCGTACCAGGCAAAGAGAATTCACTAGCAGACAGCTTAAGCAGAACTACCACGGATGCTCACGAATGGATGCTGCATCCAGACATCTTCAAACTCCTAACAAAGAAGTGGGGAATGCCAGAGATAGATCTGTTCGCCTCCCCACTCAACCACCAAATGAAGAAATTCTGCTCAAGGACATACCACCCACAAGTCTGGAGGGTGGACTCTCTCTCATTCAGCTGGAATGCCCTAACAGTATATGCCTTTCCACCTCTCCCATTGATGTACAAGGTTCTACTGAAGATCAGGGAGGAACAGCCAAAGGTGATACTAATAGCTCCGGACTGGCCAAGACAACACTGGTATCCGCTACTGAGAAGCATGTCTCAGGCGAACTCATGGCCTCTACCCCTATGGCCTCTTCTTCTAACGCAGAACAATTTCAAGACCCTGCATCCAAACTTGAAAACATTGCAGCTAACTGCCTGGAAAATTCCTTAAAACCAAACCAAACTGTTTTAACTCAGAGGGTCAAGGACATTATCCTGGAGGCTCGCAGACCTTCCACAAGGAAAACATACTCGGTTAAATGGAAGAGATTCCTCATTTGGAGCACATCAAAGGGCACAGATGTCACAGTGGCAAACCTAGCACACATCCTGGAATACTTAGCAGAACTGTTCCACAATGGACTGTCTTACTCTTCCATTAAGATTCATGCTTCAGCAATTTCAGCAGAATACAATATGGATCCCCCTATCTTCTCTCACCCTCTTCTCGGACAATTTTTGAGAGGGATCAAAAATGTTAAACCTCCAAGGAAACCCCCTCTACCTGCGTGGGATCTCAATTTTGTGCTGGAAAAATTGACACTACCTCCTTTTGAACCAGCAGCATCAGCAGACCTACAGTTTTTATCCTGGAAAACTGCTTTCCTTCTGGCAATCACTTCAGCAAGAAGAGTATCCGAGTTACAGGCATTAATGTCGGTGCAGCCTTTTCTTATTTTCCACCAGGATAGAGTGTCACTGAGAACCAATCCTACTTTCATGCCAAAGGTGGTATCCAGGGTATCCTTGAACCAAGCTATTCATTTGCCTACGTTCTTCCCTAACCCACAGAACAAAGGAGAAAAAGTTTTGCACACCTTGGATATACACAGACAACTACGCTACTATCTGGACAGAACTAAAACCAACAGAAAAACTGACCAACTTTTTGTAGCATATGCAACGGGAGTGCAAGGAAGAGCAATTTCCAAACAGACAATTTCAAAATGGATAGGAAATTGCATTCGCTTTGCTACTCCTTTCATGGAAAGACAGCTCCTGAAAATATCAGGCCTCATTCCACAAGGGCCACAGCCACCACTACAGCTTTCCTACGAGGGGTGGCTACCAAGGACATTTTAGAAGCTGCTACTTGGAGCTCTGTGCATACATTTGCCAAGCATTATAATCTACCTTTATACTCCAGATCCCGAGCAGGGTTTGCAACTGCAGTTCTGCAGGGGATCCTAACTACACCATCCTTCTCTTAGTACCTCCTCCCCCAGTTTGGCTATGGTATCTACCCATATGTTATGACTGCAGATGCATCCTTGAAGGACATAGTACAGTTTTGTACCTACCATAAATGTAGATGTCCGATAGGTATGCATCTGCAGTCAGGATTACCCACACTCCTTCCCCTCTGTGGTATTCCTAGGGTGCTTACCCCACTTTCAGCTAGCTGGGGGAATCTATTATGGTGTATTTGTTTGTTTGTATATATGTATATATATATTTTGCTACTGTTTGGAACTTTTCAGCATTTATCCAAATTTAGCCTTCCTAGAGGGCACCTGGCATCTGGGGCAAGAAACACTGAGGAAAATGGTGTCGGCTGATGCCTTTATACCACAGAAGCTCTGACGTCGGGGAAAGTGCGACATCAGCCGAGGCCAGACCCAGACTTTGGAATCCGGCCGACCGAAGGGCTGCCTGAGGCAGGACAACCCATATGTTATGACTGCAGATGCATACCTATCGGACATCTACATTTATGGTAGGTACAAAACTGTACTTTGCATCTCTCACATGTGTTGGAATTTGTTGAGGAGAGGGTTGTCTGTGTACATGAGGCAGTTGTAACATTGCCTCAAGATTCCCAGATTCACCAGCTGGACCGGAGAGGAGATTGACAACTGACCTTTGGACATGCTAGAATAGTGTTGGGAATTCCTTTATAATTGAAAAAAAGGGCCAATGGGGAACAAGGTACTCAAGGGGAGTTTGTTAGGGTATAGTGCTTTTAATTTTTTAGTGCTGACTTATATAATTGCTTTAGTGAGCAAGTGCCAGGTAACTTAAATGCAATGTGTTACAGGTAACTTAAATGCAAAAATGACAAACAGTAACTTTCTTTCAAGTGAAACAAGGAAATAAGTACAGTAAGCAATGCAGATGTCACTAGGGATCCACAGAAGCGCTGAAAAGCTGCGGTTTAGGTGGAATTAGCTTTTCAGGGAAATAACAAGCAAACACGCATACAAACAAAGCTAGATTCAGCAGGCCTGGATCTAGTCTATGCTACAGCAAACCAGGTGTACCAATTCCAGTAAGAAACAGTTCAGATATGCAGGCACTATAAGCCTTTAACCAGAAATTCCGAGCTCAGAAGGGCAGAGTCCAGCCTCTCCTCCCACAAGAGTGCAGACCACGAACCTTCTTAATGTAAAATAACTGGCCTGAAGGTCAAGTGCTTAAACCAGAACTAATACACTTTTAGATTAACAGACACTGAGCCCTCAGTCAGCAGTTCCCAACTGAAAAGGATGTAAGCTACCTGTCCTGCCACCACAGTGCAGGCCACAAACCTTTCTAATGTAAAACAACTGGTCTGAGCCCAAGTGCTTAATCCAAAAGACTTAGAATGATAGTTACACTTTAATCAAGTTACTACCAAGCAGTAATAAATACAATTGAATGCTTTAAAGAATGCCTGTATTAGTGCTCAAGTTATACAAACAAAGCTAGATTCAGCAGGCCTGGATCTAGTCTATGCTACAGCAAACAAGGTGTACCAGTTTAGTAAGAAACAGTTCAAATATGCAGGCACTATAAGCCTCTAACCAGAAATTCCCAGCTCAGTAGGGCAGAGTCCAGCCTCTCCTCCCACAAGAGTGCAGACCACGAACCTTCTTAATGTAAAATAACTGGCCTGAAGCCCAAGTGCTTAAACCAGAACTAATACACTTTTAGAATAACAAACACTGAGCCCTCAATCAGCAGTTCCCAACTTAGAAGGATGTAAGCTACCTGTCCTGCCACTACAGTGCAGAGCACAAACCTTCTTAATGTAAAACAACTGGTCTGAAGCCTAAGTTCTTAAACTAAAAGGCTTAGAGTGAGTTACACCAAGCAGTATTAAATACAATTGAGTACTTTTAAGATGACGCAAAAGCAAAATAAAGTAGGAAGAAACACAAATACAGTAAAAGCAGACAATTTTTTTTTTTTGAGTGAGAAAATGAGATGGGCCCAGGAGGAGTATCCAAGTTGGAAAACATACTTTGCAATCTGGTTTTGATTCTTTAGAGGCCTCTTGCATAGCTGCTGTTACTGGGTCTGTGCTTAGAAGGCATGCTTGGCTTAAGGAGCAATCTTTACCAGATCATGTTAAAGCTAAATTGTTGGATGCTCCTTTAAATCAGGACCGCCTGTTTGGCAACAAGGCTGAAGAAGTTCTTAAAAAGATGGAAGATAAAGCTAAATCTATGCAAACTGTTAAAGATTTTTTACAAGTTCAGCCTCCTAGATTTAGTAGGCACTGGCCCTCTAAGAATTGGTCCTTTCCGGCCCCTTCCAGGTCTTCTCAAGCCAAACCCAGACACAGCAAACACCCCAGGTTTCAGTCTCGGGGGACTCCCAGAACTAAGCAGTGGGGGGGCCTCCACTTCCAAGTCTGGGAATAACAAGACTCCTCCCTATGGTAAACTGTCTCAATGACTTCCTTTTAAAATTTCCAAGCACTTCTCTTCTGACTGTCCCTTTGGGGGGGGGGGGGATTGCTCTTCATGCAAAGAACTGGGAACTTATTACCGAGGACAAATGTGTTTTAAATATAGTGTTCCCAGGGATACAGATTTCACTTCCACTCATTGCCAACGCCAAGTGGGTGGCCGGACCTACCCCCAAATTAGTGGGGAGAGGCCCCAAAACAAGTACTTTCTCTCTTAAGCATGGGGGCTGTTCAACTGGTACCAGAAGAAGAAAAGGGACAAGGTTTCTACTCGAGACTTTTCCTGGTACCCAGAAAAGACAAATCATGGCATCCTATCCTGGACCTGTCTACTCTAAACACCTTTCTGGAGATTCCAAAATTCAAGATGCTGACTCTTCAATTACTTCCTATACTAGGCAAAGACGCCTGGTTGGCAACACTAGATTTAAAAGAAGCATACCTGCACATCCCAATCACGGAATCTTGCAGAAGATACCTACGCTTCAAAGCAGGCTACACGCACCATCAGTTCTCTGCACTGCCCTTTGGCTTATCTGCTGCACCCAGCGTATTCACAAAGTGCCTAGCTCCAATTATTGAATTTTGCAGGCAAAGAAGTATTCAAATATACCCATACCTGGACGATTGTCTAATTCAGGCAGAAAGCCAGGACATACTTTTGAATCATCTGGGTTTTGTAAAAAGGGTTCTAACTTGTCTGGGGTACACCATAAATGAAAAGAAATCACAACTGGTACCCTGTCAACAAATTACATTCCTGGGAGCAAGCTTGAATACAACTTCCCAGATGGCTTACCTCATGCCAGAAAAGCAAATTCATTTGACAGCCTACTTCAAACAAGTGGCCACAAAAACCCTGCTATCTGCAAGACAAATACTGCAAGCCTTGGGGTTCATGGCCTCCTGCATTCTTCTAAGTCCATATGCAAGACTGCATATAGGTTCATAGATGGGTACTAGGCTTTTGGCCCTAGGGCCTATACAAGCCTAGCCAAAAATGTACCCTAGCTTTCACCACCCAAGAAAATTATTTTCCTGTGTCCCTGTCGAGCAGAACCACAGAAGTGATCCCTGGGGTGAATTTCCTATTACCCATCCAATCATCAAGATTTTTCTTGAGTGCTAATGAGTAGCTCTGTTTGACATAGGTAGTCTGTTCCAGAGTATGGGAAGTCTCTGGGACAGGAATCTATCCCTCCAGCATGTTCTATTTATTGTGGTGACAAGGTTTAGGTCCCTAGAGCGTGTAGCTCGGAGGGATTGGGATTTCTTTAAGTGGAGCATATCCAACAGCTCTGGGTTTGACATAGCTTTGTATGTTAGGCAGAGATTGCCTCTGAGTAGGCGATATGCGACGGAGTAAAGTTGGAGTTTTTTGAGACTGTCTGCGTAGGGCATCTGTTTGAGGCCAGTAATCTTTTTTGTGAGGTATTTTTGCAACCTTTCCATTTGTTGTAGATGTCTTGTGAGGTACATACCAAAAGGGGTGTTGTACTCTATAATGGGTCTAATGAGTGATGAGTAGAGGGGAACAATGACCTGTTTTTTTCTGGATGAGAAACCTTTTGTGATATGGTGTGCCACGTAGAAGGATTTCCTGACCACTTTGGCGATGTGATTATCAAAGGAGAGACTACTGTCCACCTGTGTCCCAAGGTCTCATCACACTTTCGGTGTTAAGTAGACTACCGCCTATGTGGTAGTTCATGGGTACAGAATTTTTACCAAGGGGATGACAATGCACTTTTTGGTATTGAGCTTGAGACCATGTCTTTGACACCAGGCATCTGTCTCAGTGAGGCCCTTTTGTAGGATGTCCACATCGTTAGGAGTTTCAATTATGGCTCCTAGTTTGCAGTCATCCTCGAATTTAGTTAGCCAAAGACCTTCTGTGATAGCCTGTACTTCAGAGAAGTAGATTCCAAACAGGAGAGGACCCAGGACTGAACACTGTGATACTCCACTTGTCACTGGTCTGAAGTCTGATTTGGAGTCTGCTACTTTCACAGTGTGGGTTCTTTCAGTAAGCCAGTTGGCAACCCATCTTGTGACATAGGGATTTATACCTAGTTTAGTGAGTTTATCTATAATTCCAGAGTGGGGGATGGTGTCGAATGCCTTGGCGAGATCTAGATTGGCCGTGTGAACCACCTTACCCTCATCTATGGCTTTGGTGACTACTTCAAAGAAGTCTATCAGGTTTAGGAGACATGATCTGCCTTTTACAAACCCAGACTGTGTGGGGTCCAGGGTTTGGAGATCTCCAATGTCTTTGTTTATGAGTTCCATGATGATGCGTTCCATGGCTTTGCAGACGAGGCTTTTCAGGCTAAGGGGGCGGTAGTTCCCGGGGTCTGTTGTGGCCCCCCCCCCCTTTGTGGAGAGGGATAACTGTCGCGGTGCACCATTCAATGGGCACAAAGCCTGAGGTGAGGCTATGATTGAACATGGTACTTAGGTGGGGTGCCAGTTCATTCTGTAGTTCATGTAGAAGGCAGCCTGGGATGTTGTCAGGTCCCATGGATGCTGTGCTCTTGGCTTTGGAGAGTGAAGTTTTTACCTGTGCAGCCGTGATTACAGGAACTTTGCATTCTTCCGGTATAAAGATGGGCCCTTTAGGGGGTGAGAGGGGGGGTAAAGTTAGCACTGAACCTATCTGCCAGGATGTTGGCAATATCATTTGGTTCTGTATATTTAGTGTCATTGTGCTGTAACTCAGAGCAGATCCGAGTGTTGCCATTGAGATTTTTGACATAGCTATAGAATGCTTTGTGGTTGTCTTTAGAATCGGTGGCAATTTTGTTTTCATAACTGGCTTTGGAGGATTTTATGAGGGATCTCAACTTCTTACTGAGGCTGACCGGGGAGTTCCTTCAATCGTGGGATTTTACTCTCTTTTTTTGCAACAGTTTCTTTCTTCTGTTGTAGAGTTTGTTTATGGCAGAAGACCACCAGATTGGCTTCCTTTTTTTGGAGGATAGCATCTTTGTTCTGTTAGGGATAGCACGATCCATTCACTCGTGTAAGTGCTTATAAAGTGCATTTGTGTAGGATTCAGCAGTTGTACCTCTATTGTCCATCTGCATGGGTGTCATGAAGTTTGCCACTTCTGTCTTAAGAAGCATGAAGTTGGCTTTGGAGAAATTTTTTACGGTTGTTTTCCTAATGGGGGGTGGGAGCGAGATGTGGATGTCTAGGGTGATTAGCTTGTGGTCGGATCTGACCAACGAGGAGCTGACCTCTGGTGTGGAACACCGGTCACCCATGTTGGTGATGACCAGTTCTAGGATATTGCTGCCTCTGGTGGGGTGTGGATAAGTTGATCCAAAGCGTTGGAATTGATGATTTCCAGAAAACGTTGGGCAAAAGAGTTGGTACATGAGTAGTTTTCCCAGTTAATGGTGGGGTAGTTGAAATCACCCATTATTAGAGTGTTGGGTTGTACCTTAATATTTTCCAGTGTATCAAGAAAAGAGGAGTGGGAATCCTGGGGCATGGTGGGGGGGGGGGGGTCTGTACCAAGCTACAATCTGGATTGCGGTTTTGCCCAGAGTTAGTTGAACTTGGATAATCTCGGATGCATTATGCTGAGCAGCTAGCCTGGAGGTGTGGATATCCTTAATGAATATGGACATGCCTCCACCTTTAATGTTTCGGTCTGGGTTTGGTGGCCGAAAGGTGTGGTATGAATTATAGCCTGGTAATGCAGGGGTGCTCTCTGGAGCTTTGAACCAGGTCTCTGTCACTGCACAGATGTCAATGCTCTCCATTTTAAGGAATGCCTCGAGTGAGTGCATTTTGAGGTTTAGACTTCTAGCATTGAGCAGCATTACCCTCAGATTTTGCTTGCTTGTACCTGTTATGGTGGTGAATTTGTCATTTGAACCTTGCCTAAAAAAGGCACTATAGGGGTGGCAGGAGCCTTTGCCAGTATCCGGAATCCCAAGGGCGACAGGTGCAGGCCATCTCTGGCAAAGCAGCGTTGTCTGTCGATCATGTCATCCCAGGCAGACAGATACTGGATTCCCTTAGAATGACACCAGAAGCTTAGCCAATTGTTAAAGTCAATCATTTTGTCCTTGTACTGTGGTGTCATTCTGGGTGATGGCTGGATGCTACTCAGGGCTAGGGTTATAACAGCCTGGGCTACAAGATCAGAAAGCTCCTCCATGTCTCTTTTCATGTAGTCCAGGGAGGTACGTCTCAGGTCATTCACACCAACATGGACAATGACAGAGTCATATTTGTACTTGTTGTGGAGTGACCTGAGAGCATGCGTTATGTGGCGGATCGTGGCACCTGACAGGCAGCTGACAGTAACTTTTTCTTTGTTTAGCCTGGTGAGTGGAGCATCAGTGTGCCCGAGTCACCTATGACTAGAGTGTTGGGTACGTTATGCCTTATGGGCTGTAGTTGATTGACACACTGCGTATGTGGGCTATGTGTCATTTGGGTTGTGTTGGAGGGTGGAGGTTGCTTGCATTTCTGCTTTAGAGGTCTCTGTTGTTTGGGCAGATTAGTACTGAGAGCCTCCGTGAATGTAGGTGTGTAGTTTGTGGTTCTGTGTGAGTGTGTGTGTGTGTGTGTGTGTGTGTGTGTGTGTGTGTGTGTGTGTGTGTGTGTGGTGTAGGTTTTGAGGGACTATGTGATAAGTGTGGTGCGATGCAAGTGTTTACCTTCTCCTCTTGACTGTCTAGGACAGTTTTTGGTAAAGAGAGCTTTGCTTCCAGTTTGGCTGTATAAGTGCATCTCTCACAGGTCGTAGTGTTGGGTGGTAGGAAGAGAGGGTTGTCTGTGTACATCAGGCAATTGCTGCATTGTCCCAAGATGCCCAGATTCATCAGGTAGACAGGAGAAAACACTGGGAGCTGACCTTTAGACATGAGGAAACTACAGTGTTATCTAAAAAGCCTATGGAGTCAGCATTCCCACAGCCTAGAAACAGTGATTCCTATCATACCTTGCCTATGTCTAGAGTTCCTTTGGTGGGCAGAGGCCTGCCACCAAAACAAGGGACTACCTTTCACACCACCCCCTTCTGCCCAAACCCTAACAACAGATGCATCAGACTATGCATGGGGGGCTCACCTGGCAGGGAAGTGCATTCAGGGCAAATGGAATACAAGTCAAATGCACCTGCATATCACTCAAAAAGAAATGTTAGCTGTACAGAATGCTCTGACAGCCTTCAAGGACTACATTCTTCCAGGACAACTAATGGTAAAGACGGACAACACCACTGTTATGTGGTACATAAATAAGCAGGGGGGTACACATTCTTATCCCCTCTGCAGACTAGCCATGATATTGTGGAACACAGCCTTGAGCTACCAAGTCCACCTACAAGCTCAATTCCTGCCAGGAAAATTAAATATACTGGCAGACGGACTAAGCAGAAACCTCATGGACCCACACGAATGGAAACTGGAACCAAGGATTTTCAACATGTTGACAAACGAATGGGGGAGCCCGGATATAGACCTGTTTGCCTCCCCCCAGAACTACCAATTGGACAGATTTTGCACAGGGACTCCCCACAAACAAGCCTGGAAAGTGGGTGCTCTGTCCTTCAGCTGGACAAATCAGTCTATTCTTCCCCCCGCTGCCTCTGATCTCCAAAGTACTACTAAAAGTCAAACAGGGCAAACCAAGGATGATTTTGATTGCTCCAGACTGGCTGCACCAACACTGGTACCCCCTCCTGTGCAGTGTGTCATGGTTCTCTCCGTGGCAGATTCTGCACCCTCAGCTTCCAACACTGAACCTTGCAGCCTGGCTAATTACTTAAACTTTCCCTTACCATCCCTCAGCAAGCCTGTGATGGATGTCATCCTAGAGGCAAGGAGGCCTAGTATTAAAAAAATCTAATGCTGAAAAATGGAAAAGATTCTGTGCCTGGAACCAGTCTCAAGGGATGAGCACAGCAGCACCCAATTTACCTCAGATTTTACAATACTTAACTGAGATGCTTCACAAGGGCTTGACTTTTTTCCTCCATTAAAATCCACGCCTCAGCCGTTTCAGCTCATTATAACACAGAACTTCCCCTCTTTTCTCATCCACTGCTCAAGCAGTTCCTCAGAGGGACCAAAAATTTGAGACCACCCAAGGAAGCGCCAACCCCAGCCTGGGACCTTAACTTTGTATTGGAGAAACTCACTTTACCTCCTTTTGAGCCAGCTGCTACTGCAGACTTAAAATTTCTTTCTTGGAAAACCGCTTTCCTTTTAGCAATCACTTCAGCTAGAAGGGTGTCTGAATTACAGGCCCTTATGGCAGTGGAGCCTTTATCTTTCATGCGGACAGAGTGTCACTCAGAACCAGTCCACCCTTTATGCCCAAGGTGGTATCCAGTGTGGCTCTTAATCAGTCCATTCATTTGCCAACTTTCTTTCCCAATCCACAGAACAAAGGGGAACGGTTACTGCATTCCTTGGATGTGCACAGACAACTTGGATTCTACTTGGACAGGACTAAACCTCAAAGAAAATCTGAACAACTGCTGGTAGCATTTGCTGCAGGGGCAGAGGGGAAGGCTATTTCAAAACCAATTATTTCTGAATGGATAAGCCATTGCATTCATTTCTGCTATAAGCACCATGGAAAACCTATCCCCCAGGGGATCAGACCTCACTCCATCAGGGCTGCATCTATTTCTACAGCCTTTCTCAGAGGCGTTTCTACCAGGGACATCCTAGAAACTGCTACCTGGAGTTCTGTACATACTTTCACCAAGCAGTATCATTTGCCAATTTTCTCTAAATCCAGAGCTGGCTTTGCCACTCCAGTCTTGCAGGGCCTTATAGCTGGCCCTAATGCTCTGTAAACTCCTTCTCCCAACCATAGTTTTGGGAATTTACCCAGATGTAATGACTGCAGCAGTGAAACACGAAGAACATAATACAGTTGTGTGCACTTACCATAAATGTAGATGTTCGAGTGTATTCACTGTTGCAGTCCTGGTTACCCTCCCTCCTGCCCCCTAACTTCTTTTGGCTATACCTCTCCTTTCCTTTACTATGCTTAAAAGCCTTTTTGGTGTATTTGCTTTTTTGTTGGAAGTATACCTTTGTGTTTTTTATGTTTAATTGATTCCCATTAGGGGGGCACCTGACATCTGGGGCAAGAAAAACTGATGTAATGGCATCTGCTGCATGTTTTATACCCCTGACGACCTGACGTCATGGAAGAAGAGACAGCAACCGACGCAGGACCCAAGACTTTAATCAGGTTGACTGAGGGCAACCTGCAAGCAGATTACCCAAATGTAATAACTGCAACAGTGAATACACTCGAACATCTACATTTATGGTAAGTGTACACAACTGTACTTTCCTGTTGCCCACTGAAAACAAACATTAAGACAGGGCAAGTCCTGGAGAGTTAGCAGATCATGATTGAGTGTGCATTTTATATAGAGGATTATAATTGGTTCACTGATTGTAACCCACTTATGTGTTTGAGACGTGGATACCGAGAAATTCACCTGTCAAGCATCACTGTAGAGGGGAATCTTGGCATCCACGTTGAGAACACATAGTACAAGGTTATTATCACTGAGACGATCATTCTTTATAGTGCATGGAGCATTATCTGCTCCATGTACTATTAGTTACAATGAAAAAATTGCAAAGTGTATTGTCTGCTCTGAAAGTGTAAAACGCTTAGCAATGCTGTGACAAAGGCAGTATAACATGCTTCATTATATTTACACTCACCTTTCATGCCTCTCTACTGTCTAGACTTTCGCAGAACGTCCAGTTTATTGTTTCACGTTTTTGGTCTGTTCCTTGTTAAATCTGTAGATTTTGAACAAACTACTGAGGACTGAAGTCATTAAATGGTGACGTACACTTGAATTTCAGGCCTCATGTTCTTTAGGTAAACATGTACTGTTATCCCTGCAATTCTCCTAGGAATTGGAGACAATGTTAAGGGTATGGTTAGTAGGCAGAAGCAAATGTTTTATTCTGCCACTGTCACTTGCTGGTCAGTACAAGCAGATTTTACTGCCTGGAGCTAGACCCGACCTTAAGAACATAAGCAGGTGGTGAATTTAAGGTTGGGTTGTACGCCTCTCTACCATTTATCTGGTTAGTCTTTTTCCAAATATCTGAGTGTAATCATCATGCTCCATTCACTACATAGTTTTGCTAGACGCTTAGTAGACTTGAATTACCTAGTTACTGTCATAGAGAATGCTTCATTACATCATGGCTAGATGTAGCTGTCTTTAGAGCAGTCAACCATGTACAGTGGATATAAAGCGTGTACACACCCCAGTTAAAATGCCAGGTTTTTGTGATCTAAAAAATGAGACCACAGTAAATCATTTCAAAACTTTTCCCACCTTTAATGTGACCTATAACCTGTACAAGTCAATTGAAAAACAAAAATCTATTAGAGGAAAAAAATATAAAAAACATACAGTAAGCTGGCTGCTTAAGTGTGCACACCCTTAAACTAATACTTGTTGAAGCACCTTTTGATTTAATTACAGCATTTAGTCTGCTTGGGTAGGAATCTTATCAGCATGGCACATCTTGACTTTGCAATATTTGCCCACCTCTTCCTTGAAAAAGCGCTCTAAATCGGTCAGATTGCGAGGGCATCTCTTATGCACAGCCCTCTTCAGGTCACCCCACAGATTTTCTATTGGATTAAGGTCTGGGCTCTGGCTGGGCCATTCCAAAACTTTATTTTTTTCTGGTGAAGCCATTCTTTTGTTGATTTGGATGTATGCTTGGGGTCATTGTCATGTTAAAAGGTGAAATTCCTTTTCATCTTCAGCTTTCTAGCAGTTGCCTGAAGATTTTGGGGCAAAACTGACTGGTATTTGGAACTGTTCATAATTCCCTCCACCTTGACTAAAGCCCCAGTTCGATCTGAAGAAAAGCAACCCCAAAGCATGATACTGCCACCACCATGCTTCACCGTGGGGATGGTGTTCGCATCACCAAAAGAAGTGTTTTTGCGCCAAACATACCTTTTGGAATTGGACCAAAAAGTTCAGCCTTGGTCTCATCAGACCATAACACATTTTCCCACATGCTTTTGGGAGACTTGATGTATTGTTTTGCAAATTTTAGCCGGTCCTGGATGTTTTTCTGTGTAAGGAAAGGCTTCCATCTTGCAACCCTACCCCATAGTCCAGACATATGGAGAATACGGGAGATTGTTTTTACATGTAGTCCACAACCAGTACTGGCCAGAAATTCCTGCATCTCCTTCATTGTTGCTGTAGGTCTCTTGGCAGCCTCCCTGACCAGTTTTTGTCTTGTCTTTTCATCAATTTTGGAGGGCCGTCCAGTTCTTTGCAATATCAATATT
The DNA here is from genome assembly GCF_019279795.1 of Protopterus annectens. NCBI lineage: Eukaryota > Metazoa > Chordata > Ceratodontiformes > Protopteridae > Protopterus > Protopterus annectens. The sequence continues at coordinate 590,800,690 of NC_056743.1, read as the reverse complement.
GTCCCATATTTTCTCCACTTTTTGATGACTGTCGTCACTGTGTTCCACGGTATATCCAATGCTATGGAAATTCTTTGTAGCCTTCTCCTGACTGATACCTTTCAGCAATGTGATCACTGATACTTTGTAAGCTCTCTGCGAACCATGGATTTTGCTGTAGCAGGCAACTGAGTTAATGTCAGGAAAATCCTTCTAGGAGAGCTGAACTTTATTTGGGGTTGGTCAGAGTCTCTCTAATTGATGACAGGTGTGTACCCAAGAATACCGAATGTTGTAATTTAAAGCAAAAAGTGCTTCAACAAAGTATTAGTTGAAGGGTGTGCACACTTATACAACCAGCTTATTGTACGTTTTTTATTTTTTTTTATATTTTTTCCCCTGGCAGATGTTTGTTTTTCAGTTGAATTGTACAGGTTATAGGTCACATATTAAAGGTGGGAAAAGTTTTGAAATGATTCATTGTGGTCTCATTTTTTTATATCACAAAAACATGGCATTTTAACAGGGGTGTGCAAACTTTTTATATCCACTGTATATAAAAATGTGTGTGTGTGTGTGTGTGTATATATATATATATATATATGTGTGTGTGTGTGTATGTATATATATATATATATATATATATATATATGTATGTATGTGTGTGTGTGTGTGTGTGTATGTATGTGTATGTATATATATATATATATATATATATATATATATGTGTGTGTGTATATATATATATATCTATATATGTATGTATATATCAGTTAAGCTGAAAATTATTTTAAAATGAGAACAGTTATTACTGACATACCTTATGTACAATAAAGTGGGAAAGTAGAAAAACATTTAAAATTATATATTACTGTATACGACTTTCTCTGCTGAAAATTAGAAAATTAAATATAGGTCAATCGGAGCAAATCTTAAATCATGGAATCTGATGTATAAAATTTGCACTAGCCATGCAAGCAATAAAAAGCATGCTACTAAATGACGATGAAGTGAGATTGTCAAATCTTATCAAGCATTGTAACTTGTTTAGATACAGATCAACACAGAAATAATTGCTAAAGTGACAGCTTTAGACTTGTAAACCAACAGTTACACTGTAGCATACCTCTTAGTGCAAGAAATCTGGACAAAGGTATGAAAAATAGGGACATATTTTATATATTGCTGTTTTAAACTTAGTTGCTAGAATAACAATTTATGTGTTAACATGCATTTTCTGATGGATGTAAAGTCTGAAACTCAAATGTGTGTCATTATTTAGCATTTTCAGTCCTCAGTGATTTGTCAGAAACCCCAATTGTTATGAGACAAACCAAAAATATGACGCAAAAATCTGGACATTGTACTCAAATCTGGATAGTTGAGAGGTATGTAACTATAGACACGACACTTTTAATCCAATCGTTATAGTGCAAACATGGCATTTTCCAACCCAAATTCACTAGTAAGAGAAAACCGTACTTTCCTTTGTCACACATTTTCATGCTGGCATTGCATCTCTAGTTGAAGTGATGTCAGACATCCTGTCATGAGTACATTTTTCAAATTTAAACTCTGCAGTCTGTGACTCAAGCACCATAGATTGCTAAGTAAATACTTAATCTCAACAGAAGTCTTAAAACATTGCATCACTGAATGCACTTCTGATATAAGGTGTAAACATTTTACTAATGTACTTTGTGAACACATGAGTAAGAACATAAGAACAATGATCAGTATGCATTCACTTTTCAAGCTATTGAAAAGGCAGAGACTTAACTTACCATGAATGCAGACAGTATTGGCAAACTTTACTTTGATCAGACAGGCCCCCAGATTTGAGTATTTTTTTTCCAAGGACAAAAATGATTGACTTCAACAGCTGGTTAAGCTTCTGGTGTCATTCTAAGGGGATCCAGTATCTGTCTGGGATGACATGGTCGAGAGACCATGATGCTTTGCCAGAAGTGGCCTGCACCTGTCACCCCTGGGATTCCGGATACTGGCTAAGGGTCTTGCTGCCCCTATAGTTCCTTTTTTAGGCAAGGTTCAAATGACAAATTCACCACAGTAACAGGAACAGGCAAGCAAAGACTGTAGGTAATGCTACTCAATGCTAGAAGTCTAAATCTCAAAATGCACTCCCTCGAGGCACTGTTTAAAATGGAGAACATCGATATCTGTGCAGTGACTAAGACCTGGTTCAAGGATCCAGAGAGCACCCCTGCATTACCAGGCTATAACTCGTACCACACTTTACGGCCATCTAACCTGGACCGGAACACCAAAGGCGGAGGTGTGTCCATATTCATTAAGGATATCCACACCTCAAAGCTAGTTGCTCAGCATAATGCATCCGAGGTTATCCAAGTGCAACTAACTCTGGGCAAAATTGCAATCCAAATTGTGGCTTGCTACAGATCCCCCACCATGCCCCAGGATTCCCACTCCTCTTTTCTTGATATACTGGAAAATATTAGGGTTCGTCCAAACACCCTAATAATGGGCAATTTCAACAACCCCACTATTAACTGGGAAAACTGCTCATGTACCAACTCCTTCGCTGAACGCTTTCTGGAATTCATAAATTCCAATGATCTGGATCAACTTATCCACACCCCCACCAGGGGCAACAATATCCTAGACCTTGTCATTACCAGCATGAGTGACCAGTGTTCCACACCCGAAGTCAACTCCTCGCTGGTCAGATCCGACCACAAGCTAATCATCCTAGATATCCACATCCCACCCCCCCAACACCCCATTAAGGAAACCATGGTAAAAAATTTCTCCAAAGCCAACTTCATGCTTCTTAAGACAGAAGTAGCGAACTTCCTGACACACATGCAGATGGACAGTACAGTTATGACTGCTGAATCCTACACAAATGCACTCTATAAGCACTTACACAAGTGCATGGATCGTGCTATCCCAAACAGAACCAAGACGCTGTCCTACAGAAAAAGAAAGCCAATCTGGTGGTCCCCTGCCATAAACAAGCTGTACAACAGAAGGAAGAAACTGTTGCAAAAGAGAGTAAAATCCCATGAGTGGAGGAGCTCCCTGGTCAGCCTCAGTAAGAAGCTGAGATTCCTTATAAGATCCTCCAAAGCTAGCTACGAAAACAAAATCGCCACTGATTCTAGGGACAACGACAAAGCATTCTATAGCTATGTCAAGAATCTCAATGGCAACACCCAGATCTGCTGAGTTACAGCACAACGACATGAAAATTACAGAACCAACTGATATTGCCAACATCCTGGCAGATAGGTTCAGTGCTAACTTTACCCCCCCTCTCACCCCCTAAAGGGCCCATATCTATACAGGAATAATGCAGAGTCCCTGTAATCACAGCTACGCAGGTAAAAGCTGCACTCTCTCTAAAATGAAAAACACAGCGTCCATGGGACCGGACAACATCCCAGGCTGTGTTTTACACGAACTTCAGAACAAACTGGCTCCCCACCTAAGCACAGTGTTTAATCATAGCCTTACATCAGGCTTTGTGCCCACTGAATGGCGCACAGCAACAGTTATCCCACTCCACAAAGGGGGAGCCATCACTGATCCTGGGAACTATCACCCTGTTAGCCTGACGAGCCTGGTCTGCAAGGTCATGGAACGTATCATCATGGAACTCATAAACAGGGACTGGTAACCTACAAACTCTGGACCCCACCCAGTTCGGGTTTGTGATAGGCAGATCATGCCTCCTGAACCTGATCGACTTCTTTAGTCACCAAAGCTGTAGATGAGAGTAAGGCAGTTCACACAGCCTATCTCGACCTCGCCAAGGCTTTCGACACCATCCCCCGTTCTGGAATTATAGCTAAACTCACTAAACTAGGTATAAATCCCTACGTCACAAGATGGGTTGCCAACTGACTCACTGACAGAACCCACACTGTAAAAGTTGCAGACTCCAAACCTGACTTCAAACCAGTGACAAGTGTAGTACCACAGGGTTCAGTCCTGGCTCCTCTCCTGTTTGGTATCTACTTCTCTGAAGTACAGGCTAACACAGAAGGCCTTTGGCTAACTAAGTTCGCAGATGACTACAAACTAAGAGCCATAGTCGAGCCCGAAATGATGTGGACGTCCTACAGAAGGCCCTCACTGAGACAGATGCCTGGTGTCAGAGCCATGGCCTCAAGCTCAGTGCCAAAAAGTGCATTATCATCCCCTTTGGTAAAAATTTTGTACCCATGAACTACCACATAGGCGGCAGTCTACTTAACGCCAAATGTGTGATAAGAGACCTTGGGACACAGGTGGACAGTAGTCTCTCCTTTGATAATTACATCGCCACAATAGTCAAGAAATCCTTCTACGTGGCACACCTCATCACAAAAGGGTTCTCATCCAGGAAAAAAGAGGTAATTGTTCTCCTCTACTCGACACTCATTAGACCCATTAAAGAGTACAATGCCCCCTTTGGAATGGATTACTGGCCTCAAACAGATGCCCTACACTGACCGTCTCAAAAAAATGCCAGCTTAACTCCATAGCATATCGCCTACTCTTAGGGGATCTCTGCATAACATATAAAGCTGTATCAAACCCAGAGCTGTTAGACATGCTACACCTAAAGAAATCCCAATTCTTCCGAGCTACACACTCTAGGGACCTAAACCTTGTCACCACAATAAACACGACATGCTGGAGGATAGATTCCTGTCCCAGAGACTTCCTATACTCTGGAACAAGCTACCTATCTATGTCATGCAAAGTTCCTCCTTAGTACTCTTCAAGAAAAATTTTGATGAGTGGATGGGAAATAAAAAAAAAAAAAAAAAAAAAAAAAAAAAAATACACCCTGGGGATCACCTCTGTGGCTCTGCGTGACAGGGGCACAGGAAAATAACTTTCTTGGGTGGCGTAAGCTAGGGAACCTTGTTGACTAGGCTTACTTAGGCCCTTGGGCCGATAGCCTAGTACCTATGTATGAACCTATTTTTGAAAGGAAAGGGTTTACAGAGCCAAACTGCGAGTTGCTAGAAAAACTTTTCATATTTTTATATTTTCACTTTTATAGTTGGTTATATTAATTTTTATCTGAATTAATTCACTTGTTTAATATGTTTTGACAATCTCATGTGTTAACTTTTAATACTGTCAATTTAATGGTTTCTGTATTGCTTGTTGACTTGCAACTCACTGAGAAACCTATTGTCGAACAACTTTCAGTGAAGGCAAACTCCCTGAGAACCAATTTCCATAGGAAATCACAGCTGATGCACTTTCTAAGTATGCATCAGCAGTGATTTGCTTTCTTATGGGAGATTTTTCCCTTGTGTGACTGTGGAGTTGGTGTGTGTAAGTTGGGGAGAGGGATAGGGGGCTTGCCCGTCTGCATAAAACACTTAATTTTTTTCTTTTTTCATTAGGATGGTGTATCAAGAAGTTGTGCTAGGCAAGTTGACTTCTCTATTACTTCTAACTCAATGACATATGGTAGAAGCCTATTTAATAGACTAACCTGTGTGTGTGTGTGTGTGTGTGTGTGTGTGTGTGTGTGTGTGTGGGTGTGAGCTTATGTGGTACCTATTAACATCTTAGTAAAGTGCCACTTAATTAGTTTCTTTTAGCTGGGCTTTCCTTTGTACTAAGCTTAAAAAAACTTTTCTTAAAAAATGCAAGAAAGACTGAGCCTAGCCACAGCTAGTGGGATTTGCCTTTATTGGCCTGAATATATCCATAAAGACTTAAAGTAAAAGGGAGTGGACATTCAGAAGCCATGTAGCTGAAACGTGTCATGCCGTCAAGGAACCATTTGCATATATACCATGGACCTCCACTATTAGAGGTTTATTTTACTACACGATGAAGACTCTGGCTTGGATGGGGTTTTGCAGTTTTGAGTGGTTTGTTGTGTGATCTTTTTACCCTTTGGTTTTGAAGTTATAAAACCTTAAAAGACGTGCCTTTTTGGTCTACAGGCTTTAACCAAATTAGTTACACTGAACTGGTCTTCTGTAGACATATCGGCCATTGTGGTTGCTTTACCAGACTGCCTCAGAATTGTTTTCACAGAAAAACATCTCTTGACGCTGCAGTTTAGTCTTCAGTGCAAATTCTTATTGAATATTACCAGCTTCATAGTGTATGCATGCACATTCTTTTCAGAAAACTGTATGGCAGCATATTTTGCCCTGAGATAGAGTAGTTAAGTTAGTGTTTTTCTTCCTCGTCCCTATGTATTGTTTAGCTTGTACTGATTCCTCGTAAGAAGTGTACATAATGAGACGTGCAGAGACTTTTAGAGTAAGATAAAAGTTGCATGATGTAGTCAGCGTAGCATTTGTCTTTTGCAGCAGATACATAGGGTTTCACACCCTACCTCTGTGGCATCTTATGTTATGAGATGATTATAGTTCTGTGATGTCTATGTTACATCCACTGATATGAAGCTGAAGTCTTTTTGACTCTGAACAAATTGATTGCTTGGACAGAGAAGAGTTCAGGTGTGTCTGTTGTTGCTACATGTCTTTTACACCAACTTCAGTATGATAGTGAAGTCAGTAGAGGTGTTGCTGTATTTGAATGCTGAGCATCTGATTCCACATAAGGAAATCTGAAGTGGAAGTATCTCCAGTATATGGTTCTTTTGCAAGAGACATTCTGGAGGCTCCAGAGTGGTTGAGTACCTCATGTATCCCTCCCCCCATTAATAAACTTAAATCTGTTTCACAGATGGAGATATTTTAACCTGGCAAGGATGGACTAGTTAAACTTTTCTTGATTAATTTAACTTCTCTTTGAGTTTTAATTTTTGATTACATTTCTTAATGTGCTGGTAAAATAAGTAAGTGTTATTTTTGTCTTTAAGTACTGGTGTGGTTTGTAACACAAGCTGTAATAAGATCTGAGGACTATCATTTACCAGTATTTATATGTGTGCGCTGTGTCCAACAGGTTCCTGGGTTGAGCTACAAATGAATGGCAATGGCAATGATAATGGCTCTGGAAAAAATGGAGGCCTGGAGCACGTGCCTTCCTCGTCTTCCATCCACAATGGTGACATGGAAAAAATACTCTTGGATGCCCAGCATGAATCTGGACAGAGCAGCTCACAAAACAGTTCTCACTGTGACAGGTATAGCATAGACTATTGCCTTGAGCTTCACAGTTAATTCAGAAAAAATATATAAGTAACCAGTGAAAGGGTGAGAGACACTTCATTTATGAAGCTAGACTGTCACTGTTCTGCTGTGCTACAAATGTACTTCTGTTTTTTTAATAGGATTATTTCTTTTTTGATTAGTTGGATGTCATTTCATTATCCTTAGTTTTGTCAAAATTACTTGATTCTTCCTGTATGCTTTAGCTTACTCACTGCCTTATTCCCAAACCTTTATTACTTTGTTTTCCACTTACCTGATGAGAGTTTGGCCCTCTGGTCTCTTAAATGTGTGTCATTGTCCTTCTGAGCCCAATCCCTTTGATAAAAGGGTACCAATTTCTCAGGGAGTCTGTCGGCAGGAGGATGTAGGCCACATGTTTACAGGCTTGCCTTCTGAATTATTCATTGTGTGTTTGCTCTTAGCTAGGTTTTGGGATATTGTTGTACTTTTGTACTGCATACTTGAAGCAGGGCCCCACTGCACCATATTTGATTAAAGCGGTCTCTCACTTTTGGAAGTGTGGAAGGAAATGAAATGGTCCTTAAATTGTACTTTAACATTATGTCACCGTAGGATGCTGACACATTGAGCTTTCTCCAGGCATCTGGACCAGCTCAGTAACTGATTTCAGTCAGACATCCCAAGTCTGTAATACTGTCATCAGTACTTGTCAGTATTAATGGGCAGATCTTACTTTCTGAGGAAGTATGTCTGCATTTAGTCAAACTTCCTGTCTTTGGTATGAAATTTCCATTTAGTAACCAAGACTGATCTTGGGCATATGTTACTGTTATATTGTATGACACAGATTCTGGTTTCACACTATAATGTTCATAGACCACACTTTGAGCCATCTTTAGTTCTTCTTATCTTCACAACTGTCAGATGAATTTTGTTAAACTTGAGTAATTTTGTTAGTTCAACTACAAAGCTCTGAAATGGTTTCCATTTTCTTTTTCAAAAATTCATCACTTCATTGACTGCAGATACGATAGGCAAAGTAAGTCAATTTGTGTTCACAGAAGCATTAAGTAATACAGATAAAAAATTAGTATATAGTACATATGATACAGTACATCGCAATAGGTTATAGTAGAATGGATATAATGCAAGATACTTTTCCCTTATAGACTATAAAGGCAGTCTACAGAAGTGACCAGTTTGATAACACCTGCCATTTAGCTGTCAGATAAGCTCTATTATAAGCTGTGTGACCTAGGGTGAAGCAGAACCTACCATCCCTTCATCATTTGCAAGTCTAGTAATAAGAATTTCAAATCCTGGATAATCGGTGAGGAGGTCTGCTTTTTTTTTCTAGTTATGCATTTCTTGGCGAGAAGAAACAATAGGCTCCGATGTTTTTGATTTTTGTCTGAATCAGCATTTGCATTGCTGTAGCCAATCTGATCCGATTTTGGCACCTTCCTCCAGAGCTCTGAATCCAAGACTCTGACTCCTCCCTTACCCATAATTCCCTCCTACCTAACTCACCTCAGATCTCGTTTGCCACTTGTTCCATCCAGATGTGTGTCTGAGTGCTCTCATTCACGATAAATGAAAGATTTTCAATATATTCTTTCTTTTGACTCCTCTTTAAGTTTTTGTAGCTTAGGATACTACAGTGTTAACTGTTAGGGTTAGACTACTATAATATTTAAATTTAAGTATGAGAGAAATGTATTAAATCCTTAAAGTATTCTGTTGTGTTTCTAGATAGTTCTCTAGTTTTCTTATTAATAGCATTAGAATAATATACTGTTATTATAAATTACTGATGATGGGATTTTTGATGTTTTCCAAAGAAGTGCATTTTTGAATTGTGTAGTTAATAGTAAGAGTTATTGATGGTCTTCTGATGTCAGACAAACTTTTAGGTTTTAAAAAGCATTCATTCCCTCTCTGTGTACTAATTAGGTGCTGCTCTTTACTGGCAAATTGTGACATTTGTGCTGCTTTTGGTTCTAGAGCTATACAACATGGGAGGGAAAAACTAAGGCTTGCTTCCCCACAGACAGGGTTTTCTGCTACAGTTGTGTCTTCTAAGTCCAGACCGACTTCAACTTTGTCCAGCACAGGGAAGAGTAAAGAGAGAGAAATGGATAAGCCTATAGAGAAACCTAGAGAAAAGGATAAGTTTTCAGAAAGAAAGTCTGAGAAAAAGAAGTTGGAACAAAAAAGACTATGAAAAGGTCCCTGGATCAAAGCTAGTCTGTCAGATCCAGTGCCCAAAACATCAAGGCAGTTAGATCCACCTGTCATCCTGTTCCAAACTCCCTCTCCCTGAGCTACCTTTTTTTTCTGGAGCCGATTAGTTCTCTGTTGCAATTATAGTTACAAATGCTTTTCCAGGCCTTCTTCTGTAGTATCATCGTAGAGGTCGGTCCGATCCACCAGAAATCTTACAGAAATAGATGTCGACCAAATAATGAGGAAATTCTTGAAGAGACAGATCCAACCTGTGAATCCTCCCAATACCATTCCGAGGGGACAGTCTATCAGCCCTGTCCCATTTTTCTCTGATACCAATTCAGTTTTCGGAACTGGTTCACATGGGTCCAAACCCTTCCGTCACATCTCAGTCATATTGTACATTCCAAGGAATTTCAGCATTGACAATGTTCATTACTCTCTCAACTCCAATGTTGTTGGATTGAGTTGAGTTCATAGGTGTATACTAGGCTAATGGCCCTGGAGCCTTTACAGGCCTAGCCCTTAGACGTGCCCTGGCATCGTGCCACCCAACATTAGTTCCCAGTGCCTCTATCAAGTAGAGCTACTGGAATTATCCCAGGGCTGAACTTTCTATTTCCCATCCACTCATCAAGATCCCTCTTGAAGAGGGCCAATGAGGTGCTCTGCTTGACATGAATGGGAAGTCTGTTCCAGAGCATGGGCAGTTTCTGGGTTATGAACCTGCCCCTACAGCATATTCTATTAATTGTGGTAATGAGGTTGAGGTCTGTGGAGTGTGTGGTATGGAGGGATTGGGATTTCTCAGAGATTGACTTAGTAGACAATGTGAGACCAAGAATAGCTGGAGTTTTTTGAGTCTGTCTGTGTAGGACATGTGTTTAAGGCCTAGAATCCTCTTCGTGAGGTACTTTTGTTGCCTTTCCAGCTGTTGCATGTGTCTAGTGAGGTACATGCTAAGTGGGGCATTATACTCCATGATTGGCCTAATGAGGGAAGAGTAGAGAGAGAGATGATTACCTCTTTCTTCCTGAATGCAAAATGCTTGGTAATGAGATGTGCCACATAGAAGGATTTTTTGATTACAGTGGCAATGTGGTGGTTGAAGGAGAGGTTGCTGTCAACCTGTGTCCCCAGATCTCTTATAACACCTTCAGTGTTCAGTGGATTCCCATTGATGTGGTAATTAGTGGGAACTGAGTTTTTCCCAAAGGGGATGACAATGCATTTTTTGGCATCAAGCTTAAGGCCATGGTTTTGACACCAGTCATTAGTCTCGGTGAGGCCTTTCTGTAGGATGTCTACATCATTTTGGAAGTTAATAATGGCTCCCAGCTTGCAGTAGTCTGTGAACTTGGTTAGCCAGATTCCTTCTGTGTTGGCCTGGACTTCTGAGAAGTAGATTCCAAATAGGAGAGGACGCAGGACCGATCCCTGTGGGACTCCACTCATGATTGATCGACAGTCTGACTTGGAGTCCACTACTTTCACACTCTGGGTTTTGTGAGCCAATTTGCAGCCCACCTAGTGATATAGGAGTTGATGCCTAGTTTGGTGAGTTTATCAATAATTCCTGAGTGGGCGTATGGTATCAGAGGCCTTGGCCAGATAGAGGTAGGCTGTATGAACTGCCTTGCCCTCATCCACAGCTTTGGTGACTGACTCAAAGAAGTCAACCAGGTTGAGCAGGCATGATCTACCGTTCACAAAACCAAATTGCGTGGCATTTAGAGTTTTGAGATTCCCTATATCCTTGTTAATTAGGTCCATGATGATGCGCTCCATAGCCTTGCATATCAGACTCATCAGGCTAATGGGTTGATAATTCCTATGGTCAGAGGGTGACTGTAGCAGTGTGCCTTTTGGTAGGGACAAAGCCCTGAGATGAGGCTGTGATTGAACAGGGCACACAGATGTGGTGCCAGTTGACTTTGTAGTTCATGTAGAACACATCCAGGGATATTGTTGGGTCCAATGGAAGCTGTTTTCTTGGCCTTGGACAATGCAGCTTTAACCTGTGCTGCAGTAGTGCTGGGTGCCTGGCAATCCTCTGTTATTGTGATTGGTCCTTTATTGTTCCGGAGCCAAAGCGCTGGCATCAGTTTCCCGGTGGTGGAGTTGACTCCGAGATTATCAGAGCTGTTTCTTCCTCTCATTGCTTTGGCACTCGACAGCTCAGGTCTGAGGTCTGTTTTGGAGATCTCCCGATTGTTGTGGGGAGACTTCCTGAATCAGTTGACAGAGGGAATGTTTCCTTGACTGCACTCATGACATTGGCATTTTGAGACTTTGGAAAAGGCATTGGCTGGGACAAGAAAGCAGATGCATGCACCAAGTTTGGATCCGTCCCAACTCCCAGTGGGACCTCTTCCTTATACCGATCATTTGTATTTACAGGGACAGCCAGAACCCATAAGTTTTGACACTACTTGACACTCAGGTTCCCAGTCTAATTCCAACTTGTCTCCACCAGAACCTCAGAGGCATGCTCCTAGGAAACAGCTGTGCAAATAGGAGCTCTTCTGGTCAGTTACTGAGGACACAGATTTGGATGAGGGCAAGGGTTTCCACAGATCCTACTGGAAGACATCACATTTGGAGACATCCTGGAGTTGAAAAAGCATCAGGGGAGGTTGGTCCACTGAAACTGCTTCCCCAGATGAATCTGTGTTTCTTGAAACTTTTGGGACAGGCTCATATGCTTCCTGGGTGGTTCCCCATTCAGATGTCCTCATAGATCTCATGGCACATAGTGGGTAGGACCATGATCTTATAGAATCAATTTACAAAAAAAACAGACAAGATTTTAGTAACCCCAAAAGATAGAAAGCACTGAATGAAGAGATCCCCAGTAGATGCCTTGGTAGTAGCAGTAGCCACAAAGACATAGCGGTCTTTGAGAGTTCTTCTGTCCAGTCCCCTAACAGAGAGCAAGGGGCATTGGACAGATGAGGGATACGGGCGTATATTTCAGCAACCTTTACACTCAAGAGTGCTGAAATACGTTGCACACTTAACCCATTTTCAGCGGTACTTGAAGGAGATTTCCAAGTCCCTCTTGGGTAACTTGCCTTCTAATGTTCAAAACACAGTGGACACCCAAATATCTACCCTGCAATCCACCTCTAATATAGCCGTGCACCTGCTGTCCAGTGCAGCAGATGACACAGACATTACCATGCATCACCATGCCTGGATGTGGCCATGCAGCTTCACGGAAAGCTTTAAGGTGTCCTCTTATTAATGCCTCCTTTGATGGGTCCACTCTTCAGCCCCAAAGTTAGAGACACTTGCTAGGAGTGAGCAAGATGGTAAGGCTCTGCCAGGGAAATCCATTTCCCCACCCCCCAAAGATCCTATTCCAGGAATCAAAGGGGTGGTAAGAAAATGTGGTTCAGAAAATCGCAGAGTTTTCACCACTACACTCTTGGAGAAAGACAACCCCCTCCCCCAGGCGGGAGGGAGGACCTGAATGGATGTCTCCCTAGAAGCAGAAGCAGATGACAGAATCAGGGTTTCCATGGTCCCTTCACCAAGAAAACCCTGTCAATGCCCCTGAAGTGTTACCCAGCTGACACACACTGGAGGCAGTCAGGGGATGTTTAACCTTACACCCACAAGCTTGGCAAAAAAATATTTCACATTCCTGGATGTTAAGGATAATCACCAAAAGCCCATTACCTTTTTTTGTATCCTCTAAAAAAGATTAAAGGTTCCCAGTATTCCACCCAATCAGTTGAAATCTGCAGCAACAGAAATGTCAAAGTTGCTAGAGGAGTTATGTGACAAGTCCCATCCAGACCAGTTAGACTCTGGGGTCTATCTCAGGATCATTTTAGTTCCAAAGAAGACAGAGGACTTCAGGCCAATATAGGACTTCAGCCACCTCAGTTTGTGAAACATGAAGTTCTGTATAGTCATAGTGCAGGCCATACTATATCTGTTGAAGAAAGATAATTAGATGTGCTTTGTAAATCTCCAGGGCACCTATCATATAAAGATAGAGAGAAGATCCAGGAGATTTCTCTATTTCTGGCTGGGAGCTAATTATTATCAGTTCAGAGCACTGCCATTCGGTCTCACTACAGCCCCGCAGGTGTTCACCAAGATCATTGTAGTGGTAGCAACTCATCTCTGGCTGCAAGGGATGCAGATCTTCCCATATCTAGACAATTGGCTTCTAGCTGTTACTTCTAGGGTTCTGCTACTAAAACAGTCACTATTACTGCATCCTGCAGGCCTGTTGGGGATCACAGTGAGTCATGCAAAAAGCCATCTACCTCCCACTTAGCAGGTAGAATTTATAGGATGTCATATCAACACAGTTCTTCAAACTGCCAAACTCCCAGGAGCAAGAGTGATGTCCTTAATACAGGTGGCAGATAATTCAGCATTCTTGTCCACAAGCAAGATGATTTTTTGTTAGGTCTAATATCCTCTGCTATCACTTCAGTTCCACTAGCAAAATACCTCTTGAGACTGTTACAGTCCACTTTCTCCGTGCAATGATCAGAAAGTTTTCAACCCCTGCATGCCAATATTTGTCTCCTTCAAATCTGCAGAGATTGTATAAAGTGGTAGATAACCTCTCCATCAGTTACAGAATGAAGATCCTTTTGTCCACCAAGTCTCCAGGTCACAGTAACCGTGGATACTTCCCTTCTAGGATGGGTTGCATTATGAGGAGAGAATGGTTCAAGGCTGTTGGTCATCGGTGGAGGCCAACCTACACATCAATATCTTGGAGATGAGAGCAGTCATCTTAGCATTGCAGGCTTTCCAGACTATATCCCAAGGGTGTGGTATGTGTTCAGACAAATAGTGTAATAAGTCAGTGGTATATGGTAAATTAGCAAACAAGGGGGAAAAATATCATCTGATGTTGTTAATCTTTGTTTATTGATTACTGATGGGTAATCGGTTCCATCCCCGGAACCGAGCTGGCCATATGCTAAGCATGCGTCAGCCAAAAACTCTCGAGCTAAGATGTTACCCAGCATGCCCCTCTCCCTGTTACCCCAGATCTTGTTTGCCGCGTTGCTCAACAGCCATGTCAAGCCACTTCTCTTGAGCTAAGTATATTTGTTCGATATTTAATTAGATATTTCAACAGTTTTCCCAGTTTTATTAATAGCCAAGTCTTTAGCTTACCCTATCACATTATTTTTCAGTATTTCAAAATATTTCTTACCTTTTTAGGTAACCTTGTTACCATCACTAGTAATCTCTTCTTCCTTACCCTCTTGGCTAGCCTCTCTCATACCATTGTTGGTAATTTCTCCTTCTTTCTTTCTTCTTTGAATAACGATGTCTGGCAAAAAATGAAGTCTTGGTTTTTAAAAGGTGTTTAGATGCACATGTTTTGTGTGTTTACTGTTTGTGTCTTCCCACCTCACTGTTGACCTTCCGTGTGGAATATGTAAGAATTTTCTACTCATACTTTGAATGGGAGGAAAAATAAGTGTTTTTCAAGGGCCTCCTATAAACTTCCTTCAGCAAGGCTATCTCTGGGCCGGAGGTTTCATCGTCTCCTTTGAAGCCCCCCCCCCCCCAAAAAAAAAAAAAAGTCATGCTGAGATGTCCTTGAGGTCTCTTCCATCATCTCCCACTGCAGACCCTAGGAACCGGGACTCAAAAGTTAAAACTGACAGAACCATTGGAATTGGCATCCACATCCTTTTCAGCTCTGAAGCACTCAGTACGGACCCCTTCGGGACCGAAGTCCTCGGTGCAGACATATTCGTCAGAGTCTCTGGAACTGGTGCATACCTCTTCGGCACCGACCGGTGGCGCAGACCTCTTCGGCACCGACCAATGGCGCAGACCTCTTCGGCATCGACCAATGGCGCAGACCTCTTTCTCCTATTCTCCTGCATGTCCCACTGGTCATTTCTCAGGACAGTAGCTGTGCCATTGGTGCGCCTCCGCTTAACAGCCCTCTTGAGACTCCAGACCAGGGGGCTGGTTCATCAGGGCAGGGCGTGCCCCCAGTTCTGAGGTTGTTGTGCTTGGTTCCAGGCTCCCGTCCCTCCTCAGCTGGGCCAGCCTTCTGGGTCATGGAGAGTCCCTTGCCTCGGTAGGCAAGTCTATACTGTCTGAATCTTATCTCCTCCTCTGGGCTGCAATTGACGAAAGCCACTCCTGTTGGACACCAGGCACGGGAGTCTCAGGACACCCTCCCACAGGAGACCCCTTCTACGTTGTCCTCTCCAGAACCTCCCTCCGAGGAAGTACATCATAAGAGCACGTGCAAGAGGAAGCACGTGGACTTCCCGGTAGAGTCCTTGATGGAAGTCACAGATTTTGATGATGGGGAAGGGTCCCCATGGTCACCTTCTGATAAGTTGTCCTTTGGTGACATCCTCGATATCCTGAAACAGAGAGGTGATTGGAAGTCCTCCAACCCTTCCTCAGAGGATTCTGTGTTCCTGCAGGCTTTCTGTGCCTGCCCCCCCTCCTGGATTACTCCACTTGCTAACGAGCTTGTCATGCAGTGTGCATGGAAGGCTCTTGACACCATTGAAGCTATTTCCCAGAGGCCGGATAAAATCTTATCTCCCCCTGAGAGTGATCCCCACTGGTCTAAAGGTGTCCCAGTAGATGCAGTTGTGGTGCCGGCCGCAACTAAAAGGGAACTGGCAAAAGAGAGCTAGACCATCCATCCACCCAACAAGGGGCCCTGGGTGGTGGATAAACTAGGGAAGCATGTTTTCGCATCATCAACCTTTGCAGTCAGGTCCTTTGACTTTTTGGCACATTTCACCAGGCTTCAAAGGGACTTTATAACTGAGCTGTCTGAATCCTTGGTTGGAGCTGTCTCTGATGAGGTCCGTGACAGTGTACTCACAGCCACCCTTGAATCAGTCTCCAAATCCTCCATACGCCTGATTTCTCACGCCACGGAAGGAGCAGCTAGAGCGGCAGGTGCAGGCATAGTCATGAGATGGCATGCCTGGATGCACCTTTGTGACTTTGTGGACCCCTTCAAGGCTTCCTTAATGAACACTCCCATTGAAGCCTCTTCTTTGTTTGGACCCAATATAAAAGACACACTGACTAGATGCGAACAAGACGGTAAGACCCCTATCTGCCGTTTGTGTTCATTTCTCCTCCCCTCAGAGATTCTGTTCCAGAAATCAGAGGAGTGGAAAGATGTGGCATAAGAAATCACAGGGCCCTTTCTGTGATGCACTTGCCAAGTTCTCCCCCAGGGACAGAGGGGTAAACTCCAATGGAAGATGCCCCTTTTGGGGCAGGGGAGGTCCGAAAAATCAGGGTTCCAGGTATTATTTTTCTGGTCAACCCTACCAGCGCTTCTGAAGGACGGCCCAGCTGTTTACCTCTGGAAGCAGTTGGAGGCCGTTTCTCCTTGTACCCTTCTGCCTGGCAAATCATAACCACAAATTCTTGGATACAATGGATAATCACCAGAGGCTATCACATCCCCTTCAGTCTTTGTCCTGTCCCCTTCAGAAGCTAAAGGGAAGAAGCAGCACTACAGATATTAAAGCTGCTAAAAAAAAAAAAAAAATTTCATCCAAGTAGTCCCCCCAGACCAGATAGGATCCGGATTCTACTCAAGACTCCTTTTAGTGCCAAAAAAGACCGGAGTCTGGCTACCAGTTTTGGATTTCAGTCTGTTAAACAAATTTGTAAAGGTACAGAAATTCTGGATGGTCACGGTACAGTCTATCCTTCCACTGTTGGGAAAAGACGATTGGATGTGCTCTATAGATCTTCAAGATGCGTATTACCACATAAAAATGGACAAACCATCGAGAAGATTTCTTTGCTTCCATGTGGGAGCCAGTCATTACCAGTTTCGAAGA
This sequence comes from Protopterus annectens, assembly GCF_019279795.1. Classification (NCBI taxonomy): domain Eukaryota; kingdom Metazoa; phylum Chordata; order Ceratodontiformes; family Protopteridae; genus Protopterus; species Protopterus annectens. The sequence goes on along the minus strand of NC_056743.1, from coordinate 590,783,565 downwards.
CTGCCCTTCGGACTCTCTACAGCCCCAGAGTGTTCACCAAGTGCATGGCAGTCGTCGCAGCCCACCTGCAACTTCAAGGATTCCAGGTGTTTCCGTATCTAGATGACTGGCTCATTACCCCCCCCCCCCCCCACCAGGCATCTATTGGAAGAACACGTGGCATACTCTCTTCACACAACACAAAGCCTAGGCATTTCCATAAACTGGCAGAAGTCCTATCTTACTCCTTCTCAGTCTCTAGAGTTTATCAGATTTTTTTCTTGACACAAGAAATTGCAGAGACTCAAAGGTGCAAACAGGATTTAATCTGGTGGATGTCACAGAACTCTCTACAGTGGTCTTGTCCCTTTACCCCCCATCAGCCCAAGGCTACAGTGACCACGGATGCCTCCCTGATGGGGTTGGGGGGCTGTTTCAGGGAAAGATAGTCCAAGGCACTTGGTCAGAACTAGAGGTCCATCTGCATATCAGTGTCCTAGAACTGAGGGCGGTGCTTCTAGCATTGCAAGCATTCCACTCCATCTTTCCATCAGGGACTGTTGCAGTGCAGTCAGACAACATGTCAGTAGTCTGGTACATCAACAAACAAGGTGGAACCAAATCATACCCACTATTTCGGGAGGCCATGAGGATATGGCATTGGGTGATAGCTACCAATTGCCTTCTGATAGCAATGCACATTCCTGGGAGCTCCGTGATAGCAGACAAACTGAGCAGGTGCATTCTCCAACCTCACAAGTGGGTCCCTCAATCCTTTAATGGCGGTGGAGATTTTCAACCGCTCTAGGGGCTATCCTTGCTGCGATCTCTTTGCTTCCCCAACCAACCACAAATGCAGAAACTACCTCGCCTTGATCCACCCCTCGGAGACGGTCACCCAAGGATGCTTGATTGGCTGTCGGGTCTACTTTATGCATTTCCTCCTCTCTCCCCTCCTTCCCCAATTTCTGAAGAAAGCCTGCCGGTTGAAGAGCAAAGTAGGCCGTATTGGCCTCGACAAATCTGGTTTCCCTTTCTGTGGTCTTGCCTGCTAGATCAACCGTGGATTCTCAATCCAACACCAGAGTTGATCTTTCTTCCACAGAACCTGATTCACCCCAACTTGACCAGCCTGAAGCTCACAGCTTGGCTCCTCCACGTCCTGCGATTGCCAGGCAGCATGACCTTTCTTCCTCAGTGCGTGACATACTATTGTCTCTCATAAATCTTCCACCAGACTAACATATCTCAACAAGTGGAAAAGATTTACCATATGGTTAAAAGAAAAATGTTTGGATCCTTTCTCGGCTCCTGTTTCTCTACTATTGGAATACCTTTCAAATCTTTTCAGTCTGGACTATCCGCTTCTACCATTCGAGTTCACTTGGGTGCTATATCTAATTTTCACAACTGTTACCAAGATTCCCCACTTATGTCACACAAGTTGTACAAAACTTTCTTAAAAGGTGTGATTCACTTTAAAAAAAAAACATTTAGAGAACCAGTGCAGCCTTGGGACCTGTCAATAGTGTTACAAACCCGGACAGTGCCTCAATTTGAACCAGCATCCTCTTGCGACCTCAAGTTTCTATCATGGAAGACTTTATTCTGGTCACCATTACTTCTGCCAGACGTATTTCTGAACTCCAGGTCTTGTGCATCAAACGCCCCTATTTGGTTTTCCATAAAGATGGAGTATCACTGAGAAACCAATCCATCCTTTCTGCCTGAAGTGATTTCTGAACTGTCTATAAACCAACCAATTGACCTGCCAGTTTTCTTCCCCTATCATTCAAACAGAGGGAAAGTATTGCCTGCATACCCTAGGCATTCACAGACAAATCCGTTTTTATTTGGACAGAACGAGACCTTTTCGCAAGTCAGATCAGTTATTTCTGGCCTTTTCTGGACCTAGATTAGGATGTCCCGTTTCTAAGGTCACATTGGCTAAATGGTTGAAAGACTGTGTAACATTTATTTACAGAAAGCACAACATCCCTTTAACTCTAACTGTAAGGGACCATTCTACAAGGACAGTAGCAACCTCTGCTGCCTTTCATGCTAGAACTTCTCTAAATGACATCTGTGCAGCTGCAACTTGGGCCAGACCTCATACTTTCATCACTCATTGCAAATTGGATTTGGCCTCTAGAGGAAGAGCTTCATTTGGTTCACTGGTGCTCAGGAATGTCCTTTCATGAGGGCCTCCTAGGAATAAAGGTAGCTGGGGACTATATCCCATCAGTAATCACTGAACGAAGAGTAACAACATCAGATAAAGAAGTTATGTCTTACCATAACGTCCATCTGTGTTGTTGATGTTCGTTCAGTCATTACTTCCCACCCTCCCTCCCTCCCCCTTCCGCAGGTTTCTGGTGGATCTCATTGTCCTATAACAGTGGTTCATTTTGACCAGAGGTAGCTTCTGCTGCTTTCTACAACTTGCAAACTCGATCTGAGGTAGCAGGGAGAGAGGCATACTGGGTAACATCTTAGCTGAAGAGTTTTTGGCTGACGCAAGCTTGGCATATGGCCGGCTCCGTTCTGAGGACGGAACCGATTACTCATCTGTAATGACTGAACGAAGATCAACAACACAGATGGAACGTTATGGTAAGACATAACTTCTTTTTATCCATTTTTCCTGGAGTCCGTAAGAGTATGGCAATGAGCAATGTCTTAACTTCATTTACTGATAGTAATGCACATACCCAGGGCGGTGAATGTACTACTGGACAAAGTGAGCAAGTCGGTCCTTTTACTTCACAAATGGTCTCTCAACCAGACAGTAGCAATGGAGCTTTTCAACCACCGGAGCCAACTTTGCTGTGACCTTTTTACCTTGTACCTCAACAGCAAGTGTAGCAGGTACTTCACCGTCATCCTTCTGTAGGGACTGTAATCAAGAGATGTTATAGTCCACAATCGGGTCGCCTCTGTGCATATCCTCCAATACCCATCCTGACAGAGTTCATTCAGAAGGCCACGAGGTGCAAAACCAAAGTGATCCTCATTGAACCTTTCTGGCCCTGGCAAGTTTGGTTTCCCTTCCTTTGGCCTCATGTAATACACCCGTCCTGGGCACTGGTCTCAGTCCAGATCTTCTGAGTCACCCATCCGGGATGCCTCTACCAAATCTTCAAGTCCCTAAAATTAACCACATGATTTCTCCAATTTTAACAATGGCCAGAGATACCAAGCTGTTGTCTCCAGTGGTTTACATAATTACTTCTTACAAAAACCATCAACCAAAAAGATTTATAAAAGTAAGTGGAGACTATTTTCCATCTGGGCCTCATCAAAGGGATTGGACCTCTTTTTATGCTCCCTTTCCACCAAGGATCTAATTTTTCTACCATCAAAGTACAAATAGCTACTATATCCAATCTTTGCATAGGTCATAATGATGCTTCCATTGCTTCTTAGAATCTGTAAAGCATTCTGCAAAGTAGCTTTCTTGCTGAGGCCTTCAGTTAGGGACCCAGTTCTCCCATGAGATGTCGCAGTCAAGCTTCATTCATTAACTCAGAAACACTTAAGATTCGCTGATGCTGCTGGTTCTGAGTATTTTTCTTGGAAAACTGTTTTTCTAATTGCAATTACATCTGCTAAACTAATTTCTGAATTAAGGGATGCGTTCATGCAGACCACTTTTCCTCATTTTCTATAAAGACGAGTGTCAATGAGAACAAATCCTTCTTTTCTCCCAGAGGTATCATCTGAAGCAAATTTAAATAAGTCCATTGATTTGTCAGTCTTTTTTCCCCAATTTCTCTAACAAAGGTGCACATCTGCTACATACCCTAGATGTTCGCAGTCAGTTCTGGATCTACGTACACCATACCAAAGTTATCGGAAAGTCATATCAACTGTTTGCGTCTGTTTTCTAAAGTAAAATTGGAAAGACATGTCAGAAGTTACAATTTCCAAGTGGCATTCAGACTGTATTTCCTTCGTATATATAAGGATAAGGGTTTATCCCTACATTTAAACCAAAAGACCATTTCTCTAGAGCAATGGCTACCTCTGCGGCATTCATGATTAATTCCCATCAATGACATTTGTATTGCAGCAACTTGGTTCACAGTTTGTACATTTTTTATCTCATTACAAACTGGATGTGCAGTCTAGCGCTCACACATCCTTTGATTCTACCAATCTTAGGAATGTCCTTCCTTGATTACCACCCAGGTCTTTTTTGAAACCTGGGAATCTGTTCCAGATGTTGAATCGGATGAAAGTAGACGACATCGGATATGAAAGTTATACATTTGCCATAATGATTTGTGTTATCTCATGTTCATCCAGTTCGGCATTCCTCCCTCCTTTCCCTTTCCAAATTGCCATTTATAAACTTATGGTGCTCAGACAGGCCTTGAGCAAGACCCTGTCGGTTTTAGGTGACACCACCCGTAGTGAAATGCTAAGGAAGTTGTTGACTTTTTATTCTCTAGGGGTTATTATACTTTTCAAGTAGCTTTCTCTATCGTTAGCAAGAGTCAGCACACTCAATCTGAGGTGAACTAGGTTGAAGGAGGGAATTATGGGTATGGAGTAGTCAGAACCTCAGATATAAAGCTCTGGAAGAAGGTGCAGAGGTCAGATCTGATCGAATCTGACAAACCAAATGTTGAACTGGATGAAGTTGAGACAGCATTGATCTTTGTTATGCTAAGTACATAACTTTCTTTTTAATGCTGCCCATTGTAGCTTTGTAAGCTCACCTCTGAAGGAATGTCTTGTAGGCTAAGAGCCAATGTGTTCCATAAATATTAGATTTTACTTCCTGGGGTCATGTTTTAAAAAGATATAAGCTCGGACAGTCTCAGAAAATGTGATGTCGGTAACCAGTAACAGATTCCCTACACAACCAACATGCTGATGAAATTTGAAGGTAAAGTCTAGCAAGAGGCTCCATAATGAAATGTTGGCACATGAAATGCTGAGTCTGACATGCAGAAAAAAGATTGAAAATGTAAGGGAACAGCGATCTTTAACATTGTTCTTTTCTTTAAAATGTCTTTTTTTGCAAGGGACAAGTCCCCCCCCCCCGAACTCCCAGTGTGGGGGAGGCAAGCCCCCCCCCCCCTGAACTTATGTATACTAACCCTAAGGTTGCCATACCCTGGAGAAAAGAGAATATTTTGAGAATTGGCCATCTTGCACTTGGTGTATGTCAGTACTTTGTTTCGGCCATTCAGTCTCAGTGTTTTGGGACTTGCTGTAGTGGGTCCCAGTATTTTAAATATTTACACTGGCAAGATGGTGAGGGATATAAAAATATTTGTATACAGATTGCCACCCAAAAAATGGTAGAGGCGAGACTTTGTGGCTTAACAGGGAGCCAACAGGATAGTAACTCGCTCATGCTGCTGAATGCCAACCTCCTATCTATGCCTAAATCCTCTGAGTAACCTGTACAAGAAGCCCAGTTTTGAGGAAAGATAAATTGTAACTGTCTTATTTTTCAGAAACCAAACAATCTGTGTGTGTGTGTGGGGGTCTCCCCAGCAGCTCTAGACCTTCTTAAGGTGCTTGTACCAGTGGTTGACACTTCAAGCCAAGTCTCTGGCTGAATCCTGTGCATGAAAAACTTGAGTAAAATCCAGCCACAACTGTACACTATCACTCTTGTCAGCTGTTCTCAGTGCTGTAGCTCAGGGTATTTATTGAATTATCACTTAAGACATAAGCGAACATACATTAATATAAAAGAAAACAAACCACGTTAACATGTTCACAGTTGCAAACCGTATACATCGCATGCATGCTTTTATACAGTTATCATCAGTACAACATTGCATAAATTAATCAGTTCCTGCCTTCCCTTAAACCTCACTCCTCAAAATGTTATTCTACATGTAATCTTCCCACAATTTCCATATTTTTCTATCTAGTTTGCTCCTACCCTTTTCTGAATATCCCATTTCCATTTCTTTTTTCTCTGTTAAAATATTCACCATTTCAGGTGTGGTTGTTTAAGACTTTGATTTCCATTTTCTAGTAATTTTTTTTGTCAGCCAATAGAATTGAACTTAACAGAGTCATACTATATCTTGACAGTTCAGATCCTCAATTCCAGCAAAAAAAATATATATATATATTTTCTTATTTAAACTCATTTGCTCACCTAATATTTCTGACAGTGCACTCTGTAGGTAATTTTTAAAATCTGCCAACTCCATTACCTTCCCAAAACATGCCCTCTGTAGGGAATATTTAGTATGTCAACTCATTGCACTCACAAAACATATGTTTCCAGTTAGCTCTTTCTCCCCATCATACCTCCAACATTTGATATCTGCCTAATGAGAAATTCTTTGGAGTCTGCTTGGGTTATAAGAATACCTGTACAGACACTTTCATGCAAAAGTCCTAAATCTTCTAGACTTTGTATGTTTGGGAACCGTATATGTCCACCCATTATCTCCCTGTGAATTGCTTATCTTGTCTCTCTTCCCAGTGTTTTCTAACCTCTGGGTCCTGTAGTTATTATCCAATATTGTATATGCTGTACTAATTATCCCTTTTTTAACAGCAATTTCTGTTCTGGATTTAACTAAAAACTGTACCACAGCAGGTCTTTCACTTAGAATTCCTCTAGTCCTTTCTCTTTGCTTATATTCTGTATCACTCCCTGATAGGGAAGGCAGTCTCTAGACTGCAGTCCAAATGTCTTTTTTGTCTCTTCCCATTCTATTACTTTTACCTCTCTAGTTATTTGCTCCCAATACCTTAGTCCCTTTGCCAGGTGTTCATCATGTTTCCCTGTTGCAGCCCTGACTTGTGGGATTTCCTGCCGTGGAAGCTGTTGGTCAGCCAGACTACCAGAGGCTGTTTCTTCCTCCTCCAGGAGCTGGCAGATGCCCTATCCGACGTTGGTCCTTTTGGGTATAAAGGGAGTCGGTCGGCACCATGACCTTTGTTCTTTCTTGCCATTGGAGCTCAAAGCAGTCAGTGCATTGGTCGGTCTGCACCAGAAAAGGAAGACTCCTAAAAGCCAAGTACCCTGTTGGGGAACCTTTTAATGTGCCTTTTTATTAGTGTTGGGGAAAGTTAATAACTGTCTTCACTGTGGCAAGCAGATACCACACTGGGACTTTCATTCTTTTTGTATGACTTGTTTTGGGTCAGAATTTAACGTCCTCAGCTGTTGGTTTTGTGCTCGCTTTAATAGCAGAACTATAAAGTGTAGAGCTGAGATTCTAGATAGACATCTTAGTGAGTCATCAGGCCATTCTTTTACTCCTCCATCAGTCGAGCTGAAGTAAATCTCCCTAGGCAGAAAAAGGAAAAGCCCTTTAGGTTTAGGGCCTCGGATGACACTCGCTTGCCATCAGCCAATCCTCCTGGGCTTGTCATTGTCGTAGAAGGTGAGGTGCCTTTGAAGCAGTCTTCTGCAGCTGAGGTGTTAGTACAGGCCTCTATTGAGATGAGTTTGGAGTCTGATATGCCTGTGGGTCCCTCACCTTCCTTTCAAGCCAAAGGACTTAGTTCGTTGGTTGGGTCTGGGACCACTGTGCAGGTTCCAGCTTCTGACTGTTTAAAGGCTGACGTTGGCTCTTCACATCATCAGGAGATTTCTTCATCTTACTGCTTGCAGGAGTCTGTTGTCCGTCCAGATGCAAGGTCGGCCTTAGACCAAAACCAAAGGCTGCTCACAACAAAAGCTACTCCTTCCCAGTCTCGGCCTAGGCCTACCAGCTCCCACTGTCAGACCTGCCAACAAGACCTTGTGAGGCTGGCTGAGAATTTGATCTCCTTGGTTAGATCCAGATGTCTTCCTTCCCCCAAGTCCTCCCCAGTTAAAAGAAAAAGGGACACCCATCTGAAGAATTTTCTGATTCTTAAGACTTGAATGATGAATTTGATCAGGAGGAAGCCATCTTTGAAGAGGGTGCTTCCTGCATCTGTCACTTCCTGTGGGGATTCTGACTAAGAGGAGAACCTTGCCTCAGCAACCCCCCCCCTCAGGATATTTCCTTTGGGGAAACTTTGCATGCCTTGAGGGAACACCTTTAAATGGGAAGCTCATGACTACCCTCAAAAAAGAAGATTGGGGAATTTCTTAATCTCCCTGAGCACAAGCCCGTTTCCATATTCCTGTCTTAGAGGTGGTAGACTGTCTTCCTGGATTCTTCCTTGCAACCAGACTTTTTGCTTCCCCCGCTCATCGAAAACCTGACAGATTTTACAGGGTTCTAGATTCCCGCAAAAACACTTCTTTAAGAACCCTATGGCAGACCCTGAAGTTGTGACTCCAGGCCATAAGGGATCAAAAGCTACCTGTACCAAAAATCCCTTGCCTACTGACTGGGAAAGCAAAGACTTAAACAGATTTAGAAAGAAAGTCTGCACCTCTGCTACCCTCGCCATGAGGGCTTTGAACTGCCAGTTTCATATTGTCGGGTACCAGGAACTATTCTTGAGCAGATGAAACAAAAATTGATGGCCATTGAAAACGGGGGTCTTTCAGAGGAATTAATGGATCTATGCAACTCCTACTCTCAGGTGGTTAAACACTCTGCCCTGTAGCTGTGATGCCTTGGAAGCCTCCAGCACGGCAGCAGCCACAGAATCCTTCATCAGAAGACATGCCAGTCTGAGGGAGCAGACCCTTCCATATCGCATCAAATCCAGTCCTCCTGACACCCCATTAGACAAAGATTTTCTCTTTGGTCCTAAGGCTGAAGCTGTCCTTAAGAAAATGTAGGATAAGGCCAAGTCCTTGTAAACAGTCAAGGACGTCCTTCAGGTCCAAACCCCTCATTTCAGCAGAAACTACCCTACCAAGCATTGGTTCTTTCCAGCCGCCCCCAGTCTAAGCCTAGGCAAAGGAAACCCCATAGGGAATGGAGCCAAAATAATAGCAGACAGACTCCAATAGAGCAGGTCTCTATCAGGAAGCAACCCTGACTCTTATGTAGTACCCCCAACTTCCCTTCCCCTCACCTTCCCCATCCCTTACCCAGGTTGGGAGGAGAGACCGTCACTATTCTAAAGGAAATGGGTTCTCATTACCAGGGACCAGTGAGTGCTAAACATCATTCTTAAAGGTTACAAACTCTAGTTCAAACACTTAGTTCACTCAGGCTTTCCAAACGTTTCTACAAACCAAAAGTCCAATGCCTTGACCCAGATAAAGCTATTGCGAGCTCAAGGCTCTTTGGAGCCTGTACCAGAACACTTGCAAGGAAAACATTTTTACTCCTGTCTCTTCCATGTGCCCAGAAACTAAAGTAGCTGGAGGCCAATTCTGGACCTGTCATGGCACAGCCTATTCTTACAGGTTCCAAAATTCAGGATGTTAACTCTTAAAAAGAATTTTGCCCATGATCTCCCCCATTGCCTTCGTAGTTACCCTGGAGTAAAAGATGCTTACCTCCATATTCCCATAGAGGAATGGCACAGAATCTTTTTACACTTCATAGCAGGTATCAGGCACCATCAACTCTGTGCTCTGCCCTTTGGCCTGTTACTGTTGTGTTTCTGGGAACCTTACTGGACTCGACTCTTCAGAAGGCCTTCTTACCTCTGTAGAAAGTCAGCTTCCTGGTGGTGTATTTCAAGAAACTCTTGGTCAGGAATTGGCTCACAGCCAGCGAGTACATCAGGGCACTGGGATGCATGGCGTATTATATTGATCCCCCTGGCCAGACTGCACGTGAGAAAACTACAGTTGTACCTCAAAAATGTGTGGTGCCAACATTCATAGTCTCTCACCTTCAAGATAAAACTGCTTTCTTGCTTCAGGAAGGAGTTTGCCTGGTGGGCCCAAATATGTTCCCTCAATATGGGCCTCACCTTCAGGTTCATCCCTCGGGACCAAGCTCTTAACAACAGATACATCGGAAGTAACCTGAGAAGCCCACTTCATCTGCTTTCAGAGTCAAGGCAGATGGGACTCCCAAGTTCAAAAACAAGCACATAAATCTAATAACTTATGGCTGTCCAAAAAGGCCTGATTGTTTTCCAGAGTCCTTCTAGTGAAGACTGACAAATACTACAGTTATGCGGTACATAAACAAACAGGTGGGACCCACTCCTACCTGCTCTTCTGCCTAGCCATGGATGTTTGAGAAATGGCACACTCCTAGGGCTGCACTTCATGGCCCAGTAGTCAGCTAGAGGATCACCTCATCAGGAGCCTGTCAGACCCCCACGAGTGGCAACTGCATGGGGAAGTCTTCTTAGCATAGCCAAAAAATGGGGTGTGCCACTAATAGACTGTTTTGCCCCCAAAGAAAATGCTCACTTGAAAAAGTTTTGCTCCATGAACAAAATTAAGTCAGCGTGAAAGACCGATGCCTTGTCTTTCCCTTCAACAGGCCTTTTCCTCTATTACCCCCCCCCCCAATACTACTGCTCTCCAGGGTATTGCTAAAAATAAGGGAGGAGGGCCCAAGAGTAATTGTGATAACCCTAGATTGGCCAAGGCAGCACTGGTACTCTCTCTTACTCAGCCTAACCAGTACAGAACAATGGCAGCTGCCACAGAGTGTGGGCCTACTAACATAGGACAGGGGCAGGATAGTGCACCCCAACCTGAAGACATTCAGATTGTCCGCATGGATGATACCTTCATCCCATTGAGGGGGCCACTGCTTGACAGACCGGTCCTGGACCTTCTAAAAGACGCCAAGAGACATAGCACTAGGAAGTCTTACTCTGACAAATGGAAAAGATTCACCTTTTGGTGCAGGCAGAAGGGACAAAACCCTCACCTAGCTCAGATTCCTTTCATCCTGTCATATTTATCCAGCCTTTTTGAAAAGTTCTCTCATACTCCTCCATTAAAATCCATGCTTCAGTTATATTTGCCTGTCTGGCTTCTCAGTCTCTCCTGTTTTCACACCCCCCTCATGAAAGTGGAGTTGTCCACAGTAGGCCTCCCAGATGGCCTCCAGTCCCTCCCTTAGGACCTCAGTTTCATTCTGGAGAAACTTACCTTTCCACCCTTTGAAGCAGCTGCTTCTGCTGAGATGAAATTCTAGAACTGGAAGATTGCCTTCCTACTAGCCATTACCTCAGCCAGAAGGGCGTTTGAGCTTCAGGTTCTTATGTGTGTGGAGCCATATATCCTCTCCCACCCATACAGAGATTCACTCAAGATCAACCCTTCCTTTATGCCCAAGGTGGTGACAGAGTCTTCTTTAAGTCAAACCGTACACTTCCATGCATTCTTCCCTAAACCCCAGAACAAAGGAGAAAGGATTATTCGTTCTTTGTATGTCCATAAGCAATTGTGTTACTGTTTGGATAGAATCAAGAGTGTCAGAAAATCAGACCAGCTGTTTGAGGCTTTTGCTAATTACTGTGAAGGGAAGCCTATTTCCAAGCATACCATCTCCAAATGGATCTCCCACTGATACCCTTTTGCTACAGCCATCATAGTAATCCATGGTAAGAAGCCTTCTGATGCTGTGGCTACTGGTATCTCTACTGCTTTTCTAAAGGGGTGGCCACTAAAGACATTTTGGAAACAGCTACTTGACCCTTTGTGCATACCTTCACAAAACATTAACATCTTCCTACCTTTTCAAAATCCAGAACAAGATTTGCCACTGCCATTTTCCAGAGCATCCTTGCCTCTCCCTAATGTCTTTCGTCCACCCTTCTTTCAGCTTTGGGAATCATCCCACAAGTCAGGACTGCAACAGTGAAACACTATGAACATAGTACAGTTGTACACACATCATAAATGTAGATGTTTGAGTGTATTCACTGTTGCAGTATTATTTCCCTCCCTCCACTCTGGTCTACTGGATGGGGTAAGAAATTCACCCTCTAAGTCTCAGTGATCCCCTCCCCTTACCCCTTCTCAACTATTTTGGAATCCAGGGTCTCAGACCACTGATCTCAGAGACATGTTGGGGGGCTCCTACTTGGTGGGAGTAAAAAAGTAATGAGGTCACTGTGCTGACCGACTCCCTTCATACCCAAACATAGTGACATCAGGTAGGGCAACCACCAGCTCCTGGAGGAGGGAGAAGGTCTCTCTGATAGTTGGGCTAGCCAAGGACTTTCACAGTGGAAAATCCCACAAATCAGGACTGCAGCAGTGAATACACTCGAATATCTACATTTATGGTAAGTGTACACAACTGTACTTTTTTTCCCAGTAAATTCCAGTCCTGTCTTGCCTAGTCTCTGTATCCCTAATTGTATTCATCCCTATTGGCAGAATCTGCTTTCTCTATTCTCGCATTGGCTTTGTTCTTAGTGTACTTTCTGCTATTTTATGAGTATAATATTTCTCAAAGTCTTTTGGGTTTCCACTATCATTACGGGAATGGACCCCATTCCCAAGTCAAAGTATGATTTAAAGTTCATGAAATTAGTATTGTTTCAATCTTTGATGTTAGCCAGAAGTGCTCTTTGCAGCACCTGCAACGTGCCCAAAAATGACTCCTCCTGCAGTTCATATGGATTTACATGTATCCGTAACCTATCTGAGTACAATTGTAAATTCTTTTTTATAAGACCCGTTGCTGCTACTACTATTGGAACTGTCTAGGTATCCTTCTTCCACATTGCCCTCATTTCTCCCTTCAAATCCTGGCATTTTATGACTTTGTCTCTCTCTCTATGTAAGACACTGCAGTCACTGGGTGTAGTAGTTTCAGTGATCAATGCTACTTTTGTCTTCTTTTCATGGACTGCTGTATTTGGTTTTCTTGCATCTTTTTTTTGAACTGTTGGTAATGTGTGATCTCGTGATATAAACTTCATCATTTTCTGTAATGCTTTGTGGCTTATGTTTCCATTGTTTTTCAGCTACTTCAGTATTATAATGTTTGCACAATCTCCAATGCAATAGTCTTGCCAGATTATTATGCCTTTTAGTATATAGTTCTGCCGTTAGTGTATCACAACCAGCAACAAGAAGCACGACTGTTTCCAATTCTGTTTTAGAAAACCTACATTTGTCTGTTTCTCCCACATTTTCAATGGACTTTGCAAACCACCGTCTATGTAGTTCAGTATCTTGAGCTGCCAGTATTAACATTTCGTCTTTTGGTTTAAATTCACCTCTCCTTAAGCATTCCTGTGTTTGATCCTGATCAACATGGGGTTATTCCAAGAGTTTTCTTTACTTGCCAACTGTATTTATGCATTTTCCACATTTTTTTTGCCTTCTCATCTGATCCCTTCACCTTATGTTATGTCTTTTGTCTTTTGGCACATTCATTTGCTGCCTGATCTTTATCTACTTCTGGTTTGATTTCCATTCCTGCTTGACGCCAATGTGCTTCTGCAAGACTAAGCAGGGAAGTCCTCTTAGACTTATTGTTTCAAAATTTTCACTATGTTTGGTTCTTGTGAGGTCAGCAAGATATGTATGTAGTCCCACAATTGCAGATCTATGCTTGCAACCAGTTTTGAGGAGGCCCATACCTCCTTCAGAATGGGGAATATATAGTCTTGGAATGCGCCAATTTATAATCATTTGATGAGTATGAAGCATCCTTCTTGTTTTCCTGTCCAACTTATCCAACACCTTTTCGGGCCAGTCAGTCACTCCAAACTGTAAGTTAGGACAGAAAGAGCAAATTGGTTTATAGCTAGGACTTTTGTTCCTAGATGTCAACATTGCTTTTAGTATCAAGTCTTCTAAAATATTCCTTACTAAGTTGTATTCTCATTTGTTCATGTTTTATTGTTGACCCTTCATCAATTCCCAAATAATTATGCACTCCCTCTTGCTCAAGTTATTTTATATCATATTCCTGTCCCAAGCTGATGTTTTCTTGGTACTGCAGCTTTCTTGCTTTAAAGGTTGCTTTTGCACATTTATCAAGACCATATGACATTCTTATATCATCTGAAAATGTTTTGCCCACTTGCAGTTGATGAACTATTCAGTTTTTAAATAGTCTACAGAAAGAAGATAAGTCTTTACACTTTATTGTTTTCTGGCAGCCACGACTTAATCTGAGGAGTAGACAGTTTAATGGTTACGAGCAAGATGAGAGCAGCAGTGACAGAGAGTCACCCTGGAATACCCCCTTTGAATTTTTATCCTTGAAATAGTAATTTGTTCTTTTATCATGGCTTAACTTCAGAATAGTTTGCCACTGTTTCATGGTCGCTGTAATATAATCAATTAATCTTGTACATTTTTAAGTATGTTTTTTTTTTAATCAGTTAATGTGGGATACTGTCAAATGCTTTTTTGTAGTCTATCCATGCGATACCTACAGTCTTCTACATTTTGTATGGCTGTTACTATCCTTAAGGATCTGCACTCAAAATCTCCATTTTCTCCTTATTTTTGAATTCCCATCTTACTTCATCATCATCCCTTTCCACTCTGAATTATAGCTTTCTGCTTGTGTTATGTATATGAGCCTTATCCAAATCTCCCTTCAGATCAGGTAATCCTAAACCACCTTGTTCTAATGGAAGGATCACTTCCCCTCCCAAATAAAATCCTTCAACTTCTAATTAATTACTGTTTACAACTCCTCTGGTTGATAACATATAAAACTAAAGGGATTAAAAAAAATTTCACTGCTTGTATCTTGCTATCCTTGTCCATAAACAACAGCTTCCAGTTTCTCAGTTTTTCTGATGTTCATTGTGTTACACTTTTGCAGTCATTACACTTGGGTTATCCTGCCATCAGGCAGTTCCCCAGTCGGCCTGAGTTCCAAAGTCTTGGTCCGGCGTCGGTTGCTGTCACCTCCTCCCTGACATCAGTGCGACAGGGGTATATAAGATGCAGCCAACGCCATTTTCTTCAGTCTTTCTTGCCACACAGTGCCCGAAGCAAAAGCAGTTCGCAAGTGCTGGTCGGCCGTCTCCTGAGATTTTCATTCCGAATCCAGAACTGAAGTCTTCTACAAAGTTAAGTACCCCGTTGGGGAAACTTTTTCTTGCCCCAGACCGATGTCAGTAAAAGTTAATAACTGTATTTCTTGTGGGAAGCAAATACCTCATAAGGATTTCCATTCTTATTGTATCCCATGCCTAGGCCAGACCATGACGTCACTGGTTGTTGGTTTTGTGCTAGGTTTAACAAGCGCACTATTAAACATCTGTTTGATTTTGCCCGACATTATTTTGATAGAAAATTCAACTGTACCATGCCGTCGGAACTTCCGTTGACCGGAATACATAAAAAGCGCAAAGACAAGGATAGGCATCCGAGGCCCAAAACTGACGACGAAGCCTCTTCTAGGCCAGTCGCCGGTTCTCCGGTTTTCAGCGATGCGCCTTCGCAGCCCCTGATGATAGCTTCTGTAGTAACCACAGGCCGCCTCTGACTCCCACGTGGAGATGGCTGGGCCTTCGGATGCACAAGTTATTCAGCCTACAGAAACTAACCCTTCCGAGGGATCCGGAGTAGCTGTGCTTGCCCGTAGCTTGAGGGTGTTTTCAGACCTACTCAGTTAAGCTTTAAACCCTCTGCTAAGTCTAAACCAGCTTTAAAATCTAAGAAACAAATACAGCATTCTCCAGCACCGGCCTCCATGCCTAAGAAACAAATGCTCAAAATGGCTTAAAACCTAATCACTCTGATCAGGGGGTCCCATCCTCCTCCTGATAAAAGGCCTAGACAGGATGCAGACTATGACTCATCCGACCAGGTGTCCATCTCTTCAGATTCTTCCTCAGACCTAGGATATTCTTTACCCCCTTATGAGGATTCTGACGCTGAGGAGTCAATTCCATCAGCCTCTCCGCCTGAGGACTACTCCTTTTGGGGAAACCTTGCATACCATGAGGGAGCATTTCCATTGGGAAGGCCAGGATTACTCAGAATCCAAGAAAAGGCTCAGAGACTTCCTTTTATTACTTCAACACAGAACCCTTGCTATTCCGCCAGTGTTAGATATTGTGGATTATGTGTATACTGAATCCAGCTTAAATCCTGATTCCTTAGCTCCAGCCCCAGTTAAACTTGACAGATACTACAGAGTCTCTGACTCACACAAATTTCTGTACAAAAACCCTGTTGCTGACCCTGAAACTATTTCTCAGGGACCCAAAGGGGTTAAGGCCTCATCAGTCAAGAATCCAGTTCCCTCTGACAGAGATTCCAGAGCATTAGACAGATGGGGAAATAAAGTATATATGTTTGCAACTTTAGCAATGAGAGGCTTAAATTGCCAGTTTCACATGCTAAAATATCAGCAATTTTTACTGTCTCAGTTGAAACAAAAAATGCTTCCAGATTCAGATCCTCCTACTTTTAAAAAATGCAGGATTTATTGCATGCAGCTGAACAGGTGGGAAAACATACTTTGCAATGTGGATGTTCATCGTGTTACCCTGCTGCAGTCATCACACTTGGGTTATCCATCAGCCTCTCCACCTGAGGACTACTCCTTTGGGGAAACCTTGCATACCATGATTGAGCATTTCCATTGGGAAGGCCAGGATTACTCAGAATCCAAGAAAAGGCTCAGAGACTTCCTTTTATTACTTCAACGCAGAACCCTTGCTATTCCGCCAGTATTAGATATTGTGGATTATGTGTATACTGAAAACAGCTTAAATCCTGATTCCTTACCTCCAGCCCCAGTTAAACCTGACAGATACTACAGAGTCTCTGACTCGCACAAATTTCTGTACAAAAACCCTGTTGCTGACCCTGAAACTATATTTCTCAGGGACCCAAAGGGGTTAAGGCCTCATCAGTCAAGAATCCAGTTCCCTCTGACAGAGGTTCCAGAGCATTAGACAGATGGGGAAATAAAGTATATACGTCTGCAACTTTAGCAATGAGAGCCTTAAATTGCCAGTTTCACATGCTAAAATAGCAATTTTTACTGTCTCAGTTGAAACAAAAAATGCTTCCAGATTCAGATCCTCCTACTTTTAAGAAATGCAGGATTTATTGCATGCAGCTGAACAGGTGGGAAAACATACTTTGCAATGTGGATGTTCATCGTGTTACCCTGCTGCAGTCATCACACTTGGGTTATCCTGCCATCAGGCAGTCCCGCAGTCGGCCCGAATTCCAAAGTCTTGGTCCGGCGACGGTTGCTGTCGCTTCTTCCCTGACGTCAGAGCGCCAGGGGTATATCAGAGGAATCTGACGCCATTTTCTTCAGTGTTTCTTGCCGCGCGGTGCCCGAAGAAGTAGCAGTTCGCAAGTGCCGGTCGGCCGACACCTGAGATTTTCGAATAGAGTTTCAGTCCGAAGTCTTCAAAGCTAAGTACCCCATTGGGGAAACTTTTCTTGCCTCAGTCCGACGTCAGAAAAAGTTAACAATTGCATTTCTTGTGGGAAGCAAATACCTCATAAGGACTTTCATTCTTTTTGTATACCTTGCCTTGGCCCAGACCACGTCACTGGTTGTCGGTTTTGTGCTAGGTTCAATAAGCGAACTATAAAGCGACGCTTTGATTTCGCACAACACTACTTCGGTAGAAAATTTAATTACACTATGTTGTCGGCGCAACCGACTACCGGCGTGCATAAAAAACGCAAAAATAAAGACAGGCAGCCTAGCTCCAAGCCAGACTCCGAGGCCTCGGCTGGGCCGGTCGCCGGTTCTCCAGTTTTCAGTGAGGCGCCTACGCAGCCCTTGGCTGCCGCTGAATTGGATCCCCAGACCGCTTTGGATCCCCCAGCAGAGAGTTCTAGGCCGATGCAGCCATTTTCTTTAGGCCCTCCCGACGACTTTGCAGTAGGGGAAGCCGGTGCTGTAGAAACACCTTCGGTTTCTGAAGGTGTCTTCAGATCGACTACTCTCACCATAAAATCTTTTTCTAAGCTTAAGACTCCTCTAAAACCAAAAAAGCCTGCACTTCAGTCTCCAGGTCAAGGCCCTATGCCTAAGAAACAGATGCTTAAAATGGCTGAAGATTTGATTTTTTTGATCAGGGGTTCCCAACTCCCCCCCCCCCCCCCCCCCAGACAAAAGGCCTAGACAAGAGGAGAATTATGCCTCCTCTGATCAAGTGTCTGTTTCCTCAGGCTCCTCTGAGGTACAGGATTATTCCTTTCCCCCTTATGAAGATTCTGATGCTGAAGACTCCATTCCCTCAGCTTCTCCCCCTGAAGATTATTCCTTTGGGGAAACCTTACATACCATGTGGGAACATTTCCACTGGGAAGGTCAGGACTACTCCGACTCAAAGAAAAGGCTCCGAGAGTTTCTTTTACTCCCCCAGCACAAACCACTTGCTATCCCCCCAGTTTTGGACATTGTGGATGATGTTTTCTTAGAATCTAGTCTAAATCCAGATTCTCTGCCTCCTGCTCCAGCCAAACCAGATAGATACTATAGAGTGCCTGACTCACTCAAATTCCTTTACAAAAGCCCTGTTGCTGATCCAGAGACAATCTCCCAGGGTCCCAAAGGGGCTAAGGCTTCTATGGCTAAAAATCCTGTACCCTCAGAAAGGGACTCCAGAGGACTAGATAGGTGGGGGAAGAAGGTTTACACCTCAGCTACTCTAGCTATGAGAGCACTTTTCACATGCTTAAATACCAGCAATTCCTAATGTCTCAAATAAAACAAAAGATGGGCACGCACCCTCAACAGTCTGAATTCAAGGAAATGCAAGATCTGTTGCATGCAGCTGAGCAGGTGGGCAAACATACTTTACAATGTGATTTTGATGCCTTGGAAGCTTCCTCTATAGCAGCTGTTACTGGGTCTGTTATACGTAGGCATGCTATGTTAAAGGAACAATCTCTGCCTGATCATGTTAAAGCAAAGTTACTGGATGCACCCTTACAGCAGGATGTCTTATTTGGGGTTAAAGCAGAGGAGGTTTTAAAGAAAATGGAGGATAAGGCTAAATCTATGCAGACCGTCAAAGATTTCTTACGGGTACAGCCCCCACGCTTCAGCAGAAATTGGTAAACAAAAAATTGGTCCTTTCCAGCTTCTGACAGACCACAGAGGGGTAAATACAGGTGCCCAAGGGGAAGAGGACAAGCACAAATCCCTTACAAACCTCACCAGTGGGGCACTGCAACACAGAAGGGAGGAGAAGACAGGTCCCAAACTACTAGAAGGCAAACACAATGACTTAAACCTCAAACTGCCAAGCAAAACTCTCTTGGCAGCTCCCTTGAGAGGAAAATTAGCACTTTTTGCAGACAACTGGCGCATCGTCACAAAGGACAAAAGGGTCCTAGACATTATCTCACATGGATACAGATCCATTTCCACACCTTGCCAAGGATAAAAGGAATGCCAAACCTGCAACAGAATCAATGGGCAGAGGCACAAAAACAAATTACAGCTCTCATGGACATGAGAGCCATTCAACTGGTACCTACACAGGGGCAAGGCCAAGGATTTTACTCAAGGCTCTTTCTAGTCCCCAGAAAGGACAATGCTTGGAGACCCATTCTGGACCTTTCAATTTTAAACGCCTTCTTGCAAGTACCAAATTCAAGATGCTAACACTACAGCAGCTTCTTCCCATGTTGGGCAAGAAAGCTTGGCTAGTAATGTTAGACCTCAAGGAGGCATACCTGCATGTCCCTATCAGACAAAATTGCAGAAGATACCTCCTTTTCATTGCAGGTTCAACCCATTACCAATTCTCTGCACTGCCCTTTGGCTTATCTACTGTGCCCAGGGTCTTGACAAAATGCCTGGCACCAGTAATTGCATACTGCAGACAAAGAGGAATTCAAATATACCCATACCTGAATGACTGTCTCATCCAAGCAGAAAGCAAGGACATTCTCTTACACCTGGCTTTTGTAAAACATCTTCTAAGTTGCCTAGGGTACACAGTAAACGAAAAGAAATCAAAACTAGTGCCCTCACAAAATATGACATTCCTGGGTGCCAGCTTGAATACAACAGCCCAGATGGCTTATCTGACGCCAGACAAACAACTACAATTAACTCAATACTTCAGAACAATGGCAACAAAGACCCAACTCCCTGCAAGAAAAATTCTGCAGGCCTTGGGCTTCATGACATCTTGCATACTACTAGTACCATTTGCAAAACTGCATATGAGGAAATTACAATGGTACCTAAAAAGCATATGGACTCAACACAGACACAGCTTGGAAACTATGAGGACAGGAGTTTCTATGGTGGTCACAGGCATGTCACCTCAACAAGAGTCAGCCTTTCACCCTATCCCCAGCCAGGCAAACTATGACAACAGATGCATCGGACTATGCCTGGGGGGCACACTTGGCAGGACGGTGCATTCTAGGCATATGGACAGCAGATCAATGGAATTTGCACATCAATCAAAAAGAAATACTAGCTGTACAAAATGCTCTGACAGCCTTCAAGGAACTCTTACATCCAGGACAACTTATCATAAGGACAGACAACACCACAGTAATGTGGTACATAAACAAACAAGGGGGTACACATTCCTACCCTCTATGCAGGCAAGCAGTGACCTTGTGGAACACAGCTCTGGCTTACCAAGTTCAATTACAAGCTCAATTCCTGCCAGGAAAAAAGAACACATTGGCAGACGACCTAACCAGAAACATCATGGATCCCCACGAGTGGAAACTGGATCCAGAAGGATTCGCAATGATAGCTCAAAAATGGGGGCTCCCAGACATAGTTTTGAGGGCTGGCAAACAGGTCTATCAGCTAACAAAATTTTGCACAAGGACTTTTCACCATCAAGCTTGAAAAGTGGACACACTCTCATTCAGTTGGAAAAAGCTAACAGTATATGCCTTTCCTCCATTATCCCTTCTCACAAAGGTGCTACTGAAAGTCAGGATGGAGAGACCCCGAATGATACTTTTCCGAGGTACAGGCAAACGTGGGAGGACTATGGCTCACCAAGTTCGCACACGACTGCAAACTGGGCACCATAATCAACTCTCCAGCTGATACAAACATCCTTTAAAAGTGGTATGCAACTGAGTAGAGCTGGAGTTTTTTTAACCGAACAGCATATGGCATCTGTTTGAGACGTGAGATACTTTTGGGGTCTTTCTAATTGCTGCAGGTGTCGGGTAAGGTACATCCCAAAAGGGGCATTGTATTCTATGATGGGCCTGCTGAGGGATGAATAAAGGGGCACGATTACCTCTCTTGATCTAGATGTGAAACCCTTCGTGATGAGGTGGGCTATGTAGAAGGTCTTTCTAACCACTTTGGCAATGTGGTTTTCAAAGGAGAGATTGCTATCAACTTGGGTCCCCAGGTCCCTAATAACTTTCTCTGTACTTAATGGGTTTCCGCCTATGTGGTAATTTGTGGGCTTATTGTTTTTACCAAAGGGTATGACTATAAATTTTTTGGCATTTAGCTTTAAACCATGGCACTGGCACCAGTTATCTGTCTCTGTGAGACCTTTTTGAAGGATGTTTGTGTCAGCTGGAGAGTTGATTATGGCGCCCAGTTTGCAGTTGTGTGCGAACTTGGTGAGCCATAGTCCTCCCACGTTTGCCTGTACCTCGGAACAGTATATTCCGAACAAGAGTGGTCCCAGGACAGAACCCTGTGGGACGCCACTTGTGACCGGTTTCGAGTCTGACATGGCTCCAGCAACACTCACTCTGTGGGTTCTGTCTTTGAGCCAGTTTGCGACCCATCTTGTGACATAGGGGTTTATATTTAAGCTGGATAGCTTGTCTATGATGCCCGAGTGGGGTATTGTGTCAAATGCCTTTGCAAGGTCCAGATAGGCTGTGTGGGACTACCTTTCCTTCATCTATGGCTTTGGTGACTGTTTCGAAGAAGTCAACCAGGTTCAAAAGGCAGGATCTGCCCTTGACAAAGCCGAACTGAGTAGGATCTAGTGTCTGCAGGTCCCCAATGTCTTTGTTTATGAGCTCCATGATGATCCTCTCCATAGCCTCGCAGACTAAGCTAGTCAGGCTTATGGGGCGATAGTTTCCAGGGTCCGTAGAGGCTCCACCTTTGTGGAGTGGGACCACTGTTGTTCGCCATTCTGTGGGCACATATCCTGTAGTGAGGCCGAGATTGTATAGCTGTTTTATTTGAGGGATTAGTTCCTCTTGGAGTTCATGTAGGATGCAACCTGAGACGCCATCTGGTCCCATGGAAGCAGTGTTTTTTGCTTTGGAGAGGGCAGCCTTCACCTGAGCATCAGAGATGTTTGGGAGGCAGCCCTCTGCCGGGATAGATACTTGCTCGTTTGGGGGGGGGGGGGTGGAGAAGTTTGCACTGAACCTGTCTGCCAGGATATTGGCGATGTCTGTGGGTTCAGTGTATTTTTTGTCATTTAGAATCAACTCAGAACAAGTCTGGGAATTGCATCCCAGGTTTCTAACATAACTGAAAAAAGCAAAGTAAAAATAGATTCCCAACTGCACGTAGGATAATTTTCTCACAAAATTTATTAATAACAACCACCAAATATAAGAGCTTTCATCTCACAATGAGACTTCATCAGATACAACTATAACAGTGCTACATCCACTATATATAATGTCTTAAAGACCTTAGTTATTCACTTTATAAAAAACTTTTTAAAGCAATAGTATAACCTAATCTTTCTCTAAAATATGTAATTTTATGCCATAAGCTGTATATACAATATAATACAATACTAAAAAAAATATATATGTTATATATATTTTTTTCTCTTGTATATCAATCATACATTAGTATGTGTTTTGAATAAAAATGGACAAATTATATTTCTCCCTTTAAAAATATTAAAAGCTAACATATAATAAATCGATAATAGATTTGTAAAACATTATTATAAAGAGTCTATGATAGGATAACACATAATATTGTTGAAGGATGCAAGAAATGTGCAAAACATATTATGACAAATATATCAAACTTTAGCTGCTTTTTCGACAAGTGTGGGCTTAATACTAATGTACTCATTAAGACCTGGGGGATAATTGGCCTTAAGTCTCAATTGCCATCTTAGTTCCCTATTTAATAATAAATTCTTTAAATCACCCCTCCCCCCCATTGTTGTTTTTAACCAAATCAATAATGCCGAATTTAAAACTACTAAAAGATGGACAGGAAACGGAATGTTTGTATAGGGCACTGGTATCTTTTTTAATTCTTATGTCATAAAAATGTTCATATATTCTATCTTTTAGTGCTCTCTCGGTTTTTCCTATGTAAAATGATGAACAGTGTGTACACATAGCCATGTATACCATCATTCTACTATAGCAATTACCTTTACAAAATTTGACAACACTGTCCAAACCATTGTTCAATTTTACAGATTCTTCTTAATGTATGAACATTGTGCACATCTACCACAAGAGCTAGTTGCCTTTTTTACAATTCACATTCTTATCAACTATTTCAAAACATCTTTTGAAATTCATTCCTGTTCTATAAAGTGTGGTTTGTTTCCTATCGCTTCATATAATTCTTTGTTGGTTTTTAATATGCACCAATTAGCTTCTACTATTTGTGGAAAAAATCAGAAAACATGTTAAATTCAGTAATACATGCCCCCTGGTAATTTTTTGTTATTGTTGTTACTTTGTCACATTCTCCCACTGTTTTAAAGGGTTCACCTAATAAAGCTTTATATTTAGTACCCCAACCATTATAAACTTCTTCTAGTACTTTACCAACTAAATCCCTGGGATATCCTCTCTCAATAAACTTTTCACCAAAAAAAATAAATTCTTCAAGTAAATCAGAGAAGTCAGAAGGCATCCTAGCCAACCTGACAGCCTGACCCTTAATCAGACTCCTTTTCTGGTGGAAAGGATGAGAACTATTGTGGTGCAAATAACTATTACACCATGTATCCTTATGGAAGATTCTGGACTTAAAACCAAATTGTGTTTTGTAAATAGTGATGTCCAAATAATTAATACTATAATCATCAACGACATGTGTGAAAGAAAGAAACTTAGTAGTTTTATTCAAATAATTAATGAATTCAGTTATGCTTTCCTTAGTGCCATCCCAAATAACAAAAATATCATCCAAAAATCATAGGTAGCACTTCATATGTTCCTTATAAATGCTATTTAGCACAAATCTTTCCTCCCATTCCAACATAACTAGATTAGCAAAAATGGGGGCACACGCTGCCCCCATTGCTGCTTCACTAGTTTGTTGGTAATATTCGCCTAGGAACACTATATAATTATTGTCCAGCACCACTTCCATTAATTCAAGAATTAATAATTTCTGATCATTTGGTAAGTCCAAATGCTTATGGATACTTTCCTCAAAAAATTCTTGTCCCTCAATCCGTGGTATGCAGATGAATAAATTCTTAACATCAATAGTTAAAAATATACAACTTTCTGACCACAATCCTTTATTTATTTTACTAAGAAATTCCCAAGAATCTTTGATTAAATTTTCCATCCCAGTTATAATGTTTTTAGTAAGACTGTCTATGTACACTGCCAATTGATTTGTTTTAGAATTACTGGCTGACACAATGGGTCTAAACGGGGGCTCAGATATAGATTTGTGTACTTTAGGTACACCAAAAAACTGGGAAATAATTGGATGTGTCTGTTTCAAAAAATTATATGTTAATTTATCAACTCTATTTTCCAAAAAATATTCCTCCAGAAGAGAATCAATTCTATCATATGCGATTTGTATCTCATTATATGAAACCAACAAATATGTAGATGAATCCAACAAAATATTAGTTAGGGAATTGTTGTATTCTTCATTATCCAATAGTACAACCCCCCACCCTTATCCGGTTTCATAATTCTAACTTCTTTCTGTGTTTTTAATTCAATAAGTAACTTCTCTTCCTCCTTACTTAAGTTGTGGTATTCCATTGTTCTTTTATTGTTTGCATAAGTATCATAAATTTCTTTCGTAACAATATTTTCAAAAGTAATAAGTGCTGGATGCAGGGGTGGATTGTATGTACTATGCCTCACTAGTCCTCAATTAGTGCAAGCATCGTCACCCAAGGTCTTCCTATTGTATATCAAGCTAAGGTTTCATTTTCTAAGATATAATTTAAAATCTGTTAAGATATGGGCCAAGTCCCCATACTGTGATTTGACAAACTTGAAACCTTTAGAAAATAAATTAAAATGATTATTCTCCAAGGCAATGGAGGTATAGTTAAAATTTTTAAAACCTTTATATTCAGAAACTATACCATCAGCCTGTGTAGTAACATTCATCTGTTCATCTTCCCCACATTGTTCCAACCATAATTGTTCTCATATGAACTTGTTGGTTGACCCGAATCGGATGTCAGTCTGGTTTTGTTCGCCAGACGTTCTGACCTCCTGGGGCCTAAAAAAATGTTCATGTGGTTCAGAAAAAGAATCCAGTTCATCTAAAACTCTACTAGGAATACTATTACTATAATTATTTCTGCCTTGGAATTTAATTCTTTGTACATCATTGGTTTCCTTTTTATCAAATTGCATAGGGTGAACCAATTCCTGCATATTTTTTCTGGTTTTAAAATTACTAATAGGTCCAGGATACTTTTTACCCCTAGTATATTGCTCCTTGTCCCTCATAATCTTTTTCTGTTTCCTAAAAAAAACCTTATTGATCCTATCATCTATTTTTTTCAAGACTCTATTATACAGGTGTTTGTATTCCTCAAATAACAAATCTTTTAAAATGTCGTCATTTAGTTTGTTTAAATCTACCAACAAAGCATTCATCTGTGTTTCATTATACTTAATCAATTTTAAAATCAACCCCAGTCCACATTCATCAAAATAATCATGAAAATCTTTTAAAACTACATCAGTGTATAACACATCAAACGGATATTTAAAAAATCTAAGTCCCTGAGGAACTATTTTATGGCTTACACAGCAATGCAGATATCTATTGTCAATTTGCAAACATTTATATTTAAATAGTTTTTTTTCAAACAAATAGATTAAGTCCTTTAACGTAGGAACATTAGTTTCATTTAAATCATGTCCAGCCAAATTGCCTTGTGAATGCTTAGCAGAAAAGGGTGCATTAAATTCATATTGTTTGTCCAACACATCTCTAAAACAAAAAGAAGAATGCTGACTGTTTTCAATATTGTGTACCGCTGATACTGTGCCATCAATATTAATGTCTCTCTCTCTAGTACGTTTATCAGCGTAATTAACAGTACTTTTAGGTTTTGAATTCTTGTGTTGTACCACCCGATCCTGTCGTTCCATCGCATTGGCTTCCCCATTAGGTCCACTCGATGGTGATAAAAACGCGCTACCATCCTTACTTTGATTATTTCATTCGCTTGGTTCATTTTCCCTCGCATTCGTCTTACTACCACCATAGCTCACCATCCTGGAGTGTGGAGATGACGTTAGAAACTGCGCCGGACCACATGTAGAGCAATTGATGTGGAAATAGCTCCATCTGCTGGCTCGTTTTGGCTGAACAAGTCTATAAGCTTAGTTAAATCACCTTTTAGCATAGCTAGTTCTTCACGTACTTTTGTAACTTCTTGCTGTGTCCTGATATAATTATCAGGACTAAACAAATTGTCTTGTCCAATAATAGTTGAATCCCCTGGAGAACCTTCCATAATAAGTAGCACCGAAAGTTTGTAAATTCCTCAACAATCCTCCACGCAGTAACAGGAACCAGTCAACAGAGCCAAAATCACAGTAAAACAGTTGCATCCAACTAAGTAAAGTAAAAATAGATTCCCAACTGCACGTAGGATAATTATCTCACAAAATTTATTAATAACAACCACCAAATATAAGCGCTTTCATGTCACAATGAGACTTCATCAGATACAACTATAACAGTGCTACATCCGCTATATATAATGTCTTAAAGACCTTAATTAGTTATTCAATTATTCACTTTATAAAAAACTTTTTAAAGCAATAGTATCACCTAATCTTTCTCTAAAATACATATAAATGTCATTTTATGCCATAAGCTTTATATACAATATAATATAATACAATACTAAAAAAAATATATATGTTATATATATATATTTTTCTCATATATCAATCATACGTTAGTATGTGTTTTGAATAAAAATGGGACAAATGATATTTCTCCCTTTAAAAATATTAAAAACTAACATATAATAAATTGATAATAGATTTGTAAAACATTATTATAAAGAGTTTATGATGGGATATGATTTACTTGAAAAATTTATTTTTCTTGGTGAAAAGTTTATTGAGAGAGGATATCCCAGGGATTTAGTTGGTAAAGTACTGGAAGAAGTTTATAATCGTTGGGGTACTAAATATAAAGCTTTATTAGGTGAACCCTTTAAAACAGTAGGAGAATGCGACAAAGTAACAACAATAACAAAAAATTACCAGGGGGCATGTATTACTGAATTTAACATGTTTTCTGATTTTTTTACACAAATAGTAGAAGCTAATTGGTGTATATTAAAAACCAACAAAGAATTATATGAAGCGATAGGAAACAAACCACACTTTATTTATAGGACAGGAATGAATTTCAAAAGATGTTTTGAAATAGTTGATAAGAATGTGAATTGTAAAAAGGCAACTAGCTCTTGTGGTGGATGTGCACAATGTTCATACATTTTTAAGGAAGAATCTGTAAAATTGAACAATGGTTTGGACAGTGTTGTCAAATTTTGTAAAGGTAATTGCTATAGTAGAATGTTGGTATACATGGCTATGTGTACACACTGTTCATCATTTTACATAGGAAAAACAGAGAGCGCACTAAAAGATAGAATATATGAACATTTTTATGACATAAGAATTAAAAAAGATACTAGTGCCCTATACAAACATTCCGTTTCCTGTCCATCTTTTAGTAGTTTTAAATTCGGCATTATTTATTTGGTTAAAAACAATAGGGGGGGGTGATTTAAAGAATTTATTATTAAATAGGGAACTAAGATGGCAATTGAGACTTAAGGCCAATTACCCCCAGGTCTTAATGAGTACATTAGGATTAAGCCCACACTTATCAAAAAAGC
The DNA here is from genome assembly GCF_019279795.1 of Protopterus annectens. Lineage (NCBI taxonomy): Eukaryota > Metazoa > Chordata > Ceratodontiformes > Protopteridae > Protopterus > Protopterus annectens. Next base: position 590,755,779 of record NC_056743.1, on the reverse strand, counting down.
AGCTAAAGTTTAATATATTTGTCATAATATGTTTTGCACATTTCTTGCATCCTTCAACAATATTATGTGTTATCCTATCATAGACTCTTTATAATAATGTTTTACAAATCTGTTATCAATTTATTATATGTTAGTTTTTAATATTTTTTAAAGGGAGAAATATCATTTGTCCATTTTTATTCAAAACACATACTAATGTATGATTGATATATAAGATAAAAATATATATATAACATATATATATATTTTTAGTATTATATTATATTATATTGTATATAAAGCTTATGGCATAAAATGACATTTATATGTATTTTAGAGAAAGATTAGGTGATACTATTGCTTTAAAAAGTTTTTTATAAAGTGAATAATTGAATAACTAATTAAGGTCTTTAAGACATTATATATAGTGGATGTAGCACTGTTATAGTTGTATCTGATAAAGTCTCATTGTGAGATGAAAGTGCTTATATTTGGTGGTTGTTATTAATACATTTTGTGAGAAAATTATCCTACGTGCAGTTGGGAATCTATTTTTACTTTACTTGGATGCGACTGTTTTACTGTGATAACTGAAAAAAGCCTTATGATTGTCTTTGGTGTCCTGTGCAATTTTTCTCTCGAAGCTGGCCTTGGCGGATTTTATGAGGGATCGTAATTTTCTGCTGGTACTGATCAGAGATGCCTTCCCTATTAGGGATTTTGCTCTATCATGTAGTAGCTTCCTCCTTCTGTTGTACAGTTTATTTATGGCAGGGGTCCACCAGACTGGACGCCTGCCTTTGGATGATTGGGTCTTGGTTTTGTTTGGGATAGAATGATCCATGCATTCCTGGAGATGTCCGTAGAATGCGTTTATATAGGATTCTGCAGTTTGGGCCGTAGTTTCCACTGGCCCTGGGGCCTTGAAGGATTCCACTTCGGTTTTGAGAAGTTCGCTTTTGAGAAGTTTTTCACTGTGGTTTTCTGGGCTGGGGGTGGAGTCGAGATGTGGACATCCAGTGAAATTAATTTATGGTCTGATCTTACCAATGAGGGATATACTTATGGTGTGGAGCATAGAGTCCCCATGTTGGTAATGATCAGGTCTAGTATGTTGTCCCCTCTTGTGGGAGTGGTGACTAGTTGTTCCATAGCATTTGAGTTTATAATTTCCAGGAACCTTTGGGCTAAGGTGCTGGGGCTTGAGTAGTGCTCCCAGTCAATGTTTGGGTAGTTGAAGTCGCCCAATATAATGGTGTTCGGAGCAATCTTCATGTTCTCCAATGTTTTCAGGAAAGCCGAGTGGGATTCCTGACTTTGAGATGGTGGTCTGTAGGATGCTATAAACTGATAAGCAGTCTTGCCCACTGTTAGTTGCACATGGATGGTCTCCGATACTTCGTGCAATGCCACTAACCCGGAGGTGTGGATATCCTTGATAAATATGGAAACTCCCCCTCCTTTTGTGGTTCGGTCCAGGTTTTGGGGCCGAAAAGCATGATATGAGGTATATCCTGGTAGTGTTGGGGTGCTCTCTGGAGCCTTGAACCAGGTTTCTGTCACTGCACAGATATCGATGTTGTCCATACTGAGGAGAGCTTGAAAAGTGCATCTTGAGGTTAAGACTTCTGGCGTTTAGCAGCATTACCCTTAGTTTCTTGTTCCTTGTGCTGTCTATGGGGGTGGGTTTGACTTTTGAGCCTTGCCTAAAAAAGGCACTATGGGGGTGGCAAGGGCCTTTGCCAATATCTGAAAGCCCAGTGGTGACAGGTGCAAGCTGTCCCTAGCGAAGCAACGTGGCTTGTCGAGCATGTCATCCCAGGCTGACAGACACTGGATCCCCTTTGAATGACACCAACATTTTAGCCAATTGTTAAAATCGATCATTTTGTCTTTGTACTGTGGCATCATTCTAGGTGAGGGTAAGATGCTGCTCAAGGTCAGGGTCATACCAGCCTGGGCTACATGATCAGAGAGCTCCTCTATGTCTCTTTTCATGTAGTCCAGGGAGGTACGTCTCAGGTCATTCACACCAGCATGTACAATGACTGAGTCATATTTGTATTTGCTTTGGAGTGACCTGAGTGCTTGCGTTATGTGGCAGATCCTAGCACCTGACAGGAAGCTCTTGTTTTGTGAGATTCCCTTGTCTTGGTGCTTTATTAGTGTTGGTTAACTATGTCCAAGGATACTAAGGAGCACAAGCTTGAAGAAGTGATCTAGGTACAGTTACAAAATGTCCATTACCGATGGACACTCCGTCTATGTATATTGTATGGGAGCGATTCATCTCCAGGAGTCCTGTAGCTTCTGTCATGCTTTCAGTCCGCGGGTTCTTCAGGAAAGGAAGAATAAATTGATTTTGAAGGGACTTCTAAAACCCTCCTTCAAGGAGGGCCTAGAGAGTGCTTCGAGCTCTAAGACTAAATCTTCTAAATCAAAAAAGAGATCTCCGGCTCCATCAGTCTCCTCGGAGCCACAGGAGAAAATAACAAAGTCTGCTCTGACATCCTCTGCTCCATTGTCCTCAGGGCCGCAGGAAGTGTCCATTGTTATGGAAACTGCTTCGGCTCCAATTTTATTGGAACCTGTTCGGAGCCGATCGCCTAGCTTTAGGCCAGTATCCCCTCCTCGCAGGTCTCCTTCGGAGAGGAGGTCTCGATCTCCTTCTCTATCCTCTAAATCCTCCAGGACCTTATCAGATGTGGACGTCAGTAGAGTGGTGCAGAGACTCCTTCAGTCACCTGTTCTGGCAAAATTGTTCTCGGCTCCGACCCAGTCGGTTCTAGAGCCGGTCCCTCAACCTGCTTCGATACTTCCTCCTCCGAGCACACCTCAGCTTTCGGAGCCAGAGTGCTCTGCTCCATTGTCCTCAGGGCCGCAGGAAGTGTCCATTGTTATGGAAACTGCTTCGGCTCCAATTTTATTGGAACCTGTTCGGAGCCGATCGCCTAGCTTTAGGCCAGTATCCCCTCCTCGCAGGTCTCCTTCGGAGAGGAGGTCTCGATCTCCTTCTCTATCCTCTAAATCCTCCAGGACCTTATCAGATGTGGACATCAGTAGAGTGGTGCAGAGACTCCTTCAGTCACCTGTTCTGGCAAAATTGTTCTCGGCTCCGACCCAGTCGGTTCTAGAGCCGGTCCCTCAACCTGCTTCGATACTTCCTCCTCCGAGCACACCTCAGCTTTCGGAGCCAGAGTGCTCTGCTCCGCGTGATGTTTCCGACAGCCCCTCCTGGTATATCGGTGCCGACGTCAGCTCTGACCCCGTCGGCGCCGTCCACGGGGTTCAGGACTCCGGATTCTTCCGTCGGACCTGAGGGAGAGGCTTTGGGACACACCTCTGCTCCTAGTCTCCCTCTCGGTGCTTCGGCACGGGGAAGTTCGACTCCTGTCATGGCTTCGGAGGCTGGTCATTCTTCGGACTCGAGGGGACCAGCTTTCGAGGCCATGCGGAGCGAGCTGGCCAGGTCGTCAGCAGCATCATGCGAGTTGGTCATTCAGTCCCCTACTACACCGGTGCAGGTCTCTGATTGCCATCTATCTCCAGACAGCGGAGCCCCAAGGCCTCAGGGTACCCTCACGAGTGGTCCCCATATTTCTGAGGGTCCCTCAGAGTTTGTGCCTGAGGAGCCATCCAGAAAGAAGACGTGCAAGAGGAAGCACATATGAGTCTCTCATATCAGACACCAACCTCGAGGAATCAGAGGGGTCCACCAAGTCATCCTCTGAGGATGTTTCTTTCTCTGACATCCTAGAAATTTTGAGACAAAGAGGTGACTGGCCATCCAAAGCCCCCGAGGAGGAGTCAGTCTTCCTGAAGGCCTTTGGTGCTCAGCCCTCCGCCTCCTGGGTATCTCCACCCTTCGACAAATCAAATCCAGAAGCTCGTCGAAGGGTGTGGGAAACTCCTGACTCTGTGGAACCAGTCCCCAGGAGACCCAATAAATTTTTTTCTGCTCCTCCTGATAAGGAATTTCTGTCCAAGGGAGTCCCTGTGGATGCCATGGTGGTGGCAGCTGCCACTCGGAAGGAATTAGCCAAGACTTCTTCCACCGTCCATCCCCCTAACAAGGAGTCTGGGACCATGGATCGGTATGGGAAGCGTACTTTCTCTTCAGCGACCTTTACCTTACGGTCATTGAATTTATTGCACTTTACATGGCTCTAGAGAGATCTCCTCAAGGAGTTTGGAGATTCTCTCACGGGTAACGTTTCTGAGGCAGTGGCTCAGACGGTCAACGCTCAGATGTCTACCCTCAATTCCATTGCAAACTCCTCAGTGAGGCTAATCTCCTATGCAGCCGAGGGAGCGAGTAGGGCAGCAAGTTCAGGAGTTGCTCTTAGGAGGCAGGCCTGGATGCTCCTTTGTCATTTCGTGGAGGCCTTAAAGTCTTCATTCACCGTCACCCCTTTTGATGGTTTGTCTTTGTTCGGAACCAAGGTGAAAGACACTCTCACCAGGTGCGAGCAGAAGGGAAATACTCTGTCTGCCATAGGAGTCCATTTTTCCCTTCCCTCTATGCCTTATCCCAAGGCCTAGAGGGGTGGCAAAATGTGGTTCAGGAAATCATAGAGGTTTTTTCCCGGTGCACAAGGTGAGCCCTCCTCCAGAGGCAGGGGAGGGGGTGGCTATTCAGGCAGACGCCACCCTAGAGGCAGAGGAGGCCCCTGCAACTCGGGAGACAGCGATTCCTTTCGTGGTTCTCCCTACCACCGCTCCTGATGGGAGGCCCGACTGTGCGTTTCCGGAGCCAGTCGGGGGTCTAATCTCATTATACCCGGAGGCCTGGCAAGACGTCACCCAGGACCAATGGGTTCTACAAATAATTTCTGGAGGATATGTCATTCCCTTCTCGTCAAATCCCCCACCAGTCAAGAAAATCCCAGATGTTCCACACAGTCAAAGGGATTACGCAGCTTCAGAAGTTTCAAAGCTGCTAGAAAAAGGAGCCATCAAACATATCCCCTCGGACCAGATCGGATTAGGGACTTACTTAAGATTCTTTTTGGTGCCGAAAAGGACAGGGGACCTGAGACCCATACTGGATTTCAGTCGATTGAACACCCATGTGCAAAAGTCCAAGTTCCGAATGGTCAGATTGCAGTCTATTCTCCCATTTTTGGGAAAAGAAGTGTGGATGTGCTCCATAGACCTCAAGGATGCTTACTACCACATAAATATGGAAAGGACATCCAGAAGTCACCTACGCTTCCGGCTGGGAGCCAGTCATTTTCAGTTTCAAGCCCTGCCCTTTGGTCTCACCACAGCCCCCAGAGTGTTTACCAAATGCATGGCAGTGGTGACTGCTCACTTGAGACGTCAAGGATTACAAGTGTTTCCATATCTGGATGACTGGCTCCTTACTGCCACCACCAGGCATCTACTACTTCAGACCAGGGACGCTACTATCAACCTATGTCAACAGTTGGGCATCACATTGAACTGGGAAAAATCTGTCTTGTTGTCCTCACAGCATGTCACTTTTATAGGCTCCGAAATAGACACCGTCCTCATGCGGGCATTTCTACCACAGGAAAGAATCAGAGTCCTACAACAACAAGTTCATGCCTTGCTCCCTCTGAGAAGAGCGAAGGCAAGATAGGTCCTCCAACTGTTGTGGACGATGGCTGCTACGATTATGTTAGTCCCTCTGGCAAGGTTACATATGAGGCTCCTTCAGTGGCTACTCTTTACCCAGTCGTCTCTGCAACGTCTCCCACTTTCTCACCCTATTTTACTCACAGACAGGTGCAAACAGGATCTCAGTTGGTGGCTTTGCACAGACAACCTCACTGCGGAAAAGCCCTTCGTTCCTGTGCCCCCTGTTGCCGCGGTGACCACGGATGCCTCCCAGAGTGGGGGGGGGGGGGCATTATCTAGGCAGGACAGTCCAAGGCACGTGGCAAGAGCACGAGATGCATCTGCATATCAATATCCTGGAGATGAGAGCTGTGCTACTAGCACTGCAAGCACTCCAGAGTTTTCTTCCTCTCGGGACTATTGCAGTCCACTCTGACAATATGTCAGTGGTGTGGTATCTGAACAAGCAGGGAGGAACCAAGTCTTACCCCCTTTGCAGAGAGGCCATGTGAGTGTGGCAGTGGGCAGTGTCTTTCCAACGTTTTCTGGTGGCAACGCACATTCCGGGGAAGTCCAGTGTGATCACAGACAGGCTAAGCAGAGCTATTCTGATGCCTTACGAGTGGTCCCTGAACTGTCAAGTTGCGCAACAGATTTTCTGCAGGTGGGGTCAGCCTTCCTGCAACGTTTTTGCCAGCCCCCTCGATGCCAAATGCAGCAGCTACTTCACGTTGATCCCCCCTCAGGGGGAGTCACCCAGGGACGCTCTAGTCCACGAGTGGCCCTCCGGTCTACTATATGCCTTCCCTCCGGTCCCCTTGCGGTCCAGAGGTTATTCAGAAAGCGCAGTCCTTGGGAAGCAGAATGATTCTGATTGCCCCACACTGGCTTCGCAAATTTGGTTCCCCTTTCTCCATCCCTATCTTCTGGACGTTCCTTGGATTCTGGACCCACAACCAGACTTACTGACACATGTCAGGGCAGCTCCATCCCTCCCTTCAGACCCTCCGGTTGACCGCCTGGCTACTCCACTTCCGTCATTAGTTAGGCTTTATCATTTCTTGCTGGAGGTGGTTCATATTTTATCTTCCTCTCATAAGCCCTCAACCAGGAAGATTTATTACAGCAAATGGAAGAGGTTTTCGATCTGGGCATGTGCCAAAAAGATTGACCTTTACACAGCTCCAATTTTGTCTAGTTTTTGTCTATGCTCTTTAACCACGGTTCAGCGGCCGCAACCATTAAAGTCCAATTGGTGGCGATTTCTACCTTTCATGTCGCAGACGAGCCTAGCCTGATGGCACATAGACTCTGTAAGGCTTTCCTGAAGGGCACGTTGTTACTTCGTCCTCCGGTATCAGAACCTGTTATGCCTTGGGACTTAAATTTTGTTCTACAGGGTCTTACTTCACCCCCCTTTGAGCCCGCAGCCACTTTGCAATTTAAAATTCTTAACTTGGAAGACTGTCTTTTTAGTGGCCAACACGTCAGCCAGATGCATGTCGGAGCTTCAAGCTTTATCAACCCCTCTTATCTGATATTTCATAAGGACAGGGTTTCTGTCAGACCGAATCCCTCCTTTCTTCCCAAAGTGGCATCAGTCAGTAACCTTAACCAATCTATTGAATTGCCAGTGTTTTTTCCCCAGTTTTCAAACAAGGCAGAATTCAAATTTCATCAATTAGATGTGCACAGACAATTACGTTTTTATTTACACAGAACAAATGACCTCAGAAAATCTGATCAGTTGTTCCTTTCCTTTGCGGAAAACAGAATTGGGTCTCCTGTCTCCAAAGTCACGTTGTCCAGGTGGATTTCCAGTTGTATTTCTTTCATTTATTCCTCAGGGGTAAAGATTTACTGTTCCGGGTGAAGGCTCACTCTACTCGGTCTGTATCTACATCTACAGCTTTTCAGGCCAGATTGTCTATGGATGATATTTGTGCTGCGACTACTTGGGCATCTCCTCACAACTTTGTTACTCATTACAAGTTGGATGTGGTATCTAGGGGCAGGTCTTCCTTTGGTTCCACAGTGCTCAGGAGTATTTTCCATTGAGCCTCCCAGGATTTAGGTGCTAGGGACGCTGTCCCACGGGTAAGAATATAGGCGAGATTGGACTACATGACATCAAGAATTTATGTACTCACTATAACGTTATAGTAACGTTCGATGTATGTAGTCCATCTCACCTCACATTCTTACTTACCCCCCCTCCTTTCCCCATCCTGGAGGATGTGGAGGTTAGGTCTGGTTTCAGAGCTTCATTCATTCTTGGTTTGTTCTTCCTTTCCTTAGGTGTTGTTATGCATGGAGAATGAGTGCTGCTGCTTGCAGCAAACTAGATCTGGGGATAGAGAGCAGTGTAGCATGGGATACCATCTTAGCCCAGCCAATAGAAAAGTTTTGGCCGAGTCGGAGCCGACTTTCGGCTCCTAACCCACGGGTAAGAATGTGAGGCGAGATGGACTACATACATTGAACGTTATGGTGAGTACATAACTTCTTGTTTTAGGTAGAATATAAATACATGCTAACATAGTCCTCCTCCTTTGCCAGTAGCCCCTTACTTACACAAATCTACCATTATATTACTCTGAATCAACCAATGCCTTATAGTACCTTTTGGGAAGGTGGCCACCCCAGGTAACTATTTAATCAGTAAGTCATCCCTGAAAGTTAATTTATTAGTCAGGGATTTGGTAAACCATGTTGATAGTAACCTAGCCTTTGATCGTCATGTGTCCAAGGTAGTAAGAAAATCCTTTTATGTTGCTAAACTTATAAGCAAGAGCATGATATCCAGGTCTAGAGAGGTCATCATATCACCATATTTTGCCTTCATTAGACCCATCATAGAGTGCTTGACTAGGCACATGCAGCAACTGAATATCCACAGAGATTCCTTACAAAAATAATACAGAGAGTAAATACAGTGTCCTACACTGATTACCTTAAAAGCCCTGTCTCTTTATGGGGGTATCATATAGACTTCTGAGAGGTCATCTTTGCTTAGCATATAAGAAGGCATCCCTAGACCCTGTTTTAATGAACCTTTTGTTCATCCGCAAAACAAATTTCATCAAAACTACTAGATTAGACCTAAATTTTGCTTTGACATAAATAGGACATGTTGGAGAGCGAGAGAGAGACTGAGAGAGATGTTTCACAGGGCATTCTCTTTTTCTGGACTAGACACCCTACCCATGTGAATCGGAGTCCCTCCCTATCCCTGTTTAGGTCAACTTAGATCAGTGAATGGGTAATCAGAAATTCACCCATGATCTGGTGCAGAGGCAGTCAGTAAATCTCCCCCTATAAAAATCATATTTGTGGATCACAATTAGTTACATAGCTAGCCTGGTATGCGCCTGTGAACCTATTATCCTTTTTTCCTCTTATGTCAGTATTGGAGCTCCTGTAGCAATTAATAAATACTTCCTTTTTGCTTGTTTGGCTTACTTGCTGTACTCTGCCTGAATATTGCTGATCTGTCTGCATTTTATTTTAGATTGAAGTTTTTCATTTAAGGTTTGGTTACTTCTGTTTTTGTATCTTATTTTTGTATTTCATTTCTATTGTTTTAAGTTTTCTGTTCTGTTGGAGTTTTGAGAGGTCTTGGCTAGGGTCAGTTAGAAACATTAGCAAAGATTTCCTTTGCAAACCGTGAATAACACTAGCTAATTAGTGGGAGGAGCTAAGAAATTCATCATTTAGCTAGAAATCTCTCTATTTAGCTGGAGTGCTTGTTTGGCTTGCTTGCTGTACTTTATGCTTGAATATTGCTGATATTTGTCTGCATTTGATTTTTCCCACCCACCTACCCAACTGTTGTATTCTTAAGTTTAGTGGCTTTTGAATTGTCCGCCCCTACTGTAAATCTGATTTTGGATATTCCTCCCAGTCCGAGCTCATTCTACTGAGTAGAGAGAGATCATTTGGGAAGGCCCACCCCTGTAGTTCCTTAACCTTGAGTTCTCTTCTGTTTCCTCCCTTCCTACTTAACTTAAAAAAGTTGCACTTTATTCAGCTGTGTTTACTACATTTGTGTTTCTTCCTAGTTTATTACTTTATTTTTCTTTTGCTGCTTGTTCTTAAAAGTATTCAATTGCATTTATTCCGCTGCATTTATTCTGCTTGTTAGTAGCCTGATTAAATTGTAACTGTTATTCTAAGCCACTTAGTTTTGGTTTAAGCATTTGGGGTTCAGGCCAGTTGTTTTATGTTAAGAAGGTTTGTGGTCTACAATCTTGTGGCAGGAGAGGTAGCTTACATCTTCTAAGTTGGGAATTGCTGGTTGAAGGCTTAGTGTGTCTGTTATTGTAAAAGTGTCTTAAGTTCTGGTTTAAGTGCTTGACTTCAAGCCGGTTATTTTACAGTGAGAGGGTTTGTGGTCTACACTCTTGTGGGAGGAGAGAGTAGCCTCTGCCCTTCTGAGCTGGGACTTGCTGGTTGAAGACTTATTTTACCTGCTTATTCGAAGTGTTTTTTTTCTGAAATTGTTGCACTTTGCTGTAGCATACACTAGATTCAGACCTGCTGAATCTAGTTCTCTTTGTATAACTTGAGCACTAAACCAGGCCATCTCTTGTTGGAGAGTGTTCCCTTGCACCCTAGTGGCAGGAGTGTGCAGTTAGAACTCATCTGATTGAAGTTTGCTGGAACAAGGGCCAGGTTTGAGCTTTTTTATTGGTTAATTTTATTTAAATTGGGTTGCTATAATTTGCTGCATAAACACCGTGTTTGCGCAGGTTTACTGTTGTTTGCACATCGCACACTGCCGAGCAGTGGTGGGCACCATTGGCAGTTATAGATGCAAACACTTCTGCCTGCAAATTTTCCCTTAGTACTCTGCTGGTGCTCCTTTGGTGAGTTCTTGCGATTGTCCCTTACTGGTAGGTGATACATTCAGTGAAGCTCCTGAGGTACCAACACAGATCCTACCTCACTACCCCTTCATATTTTATATCTACTTCTCCTGTCCTCCACTTTACCTGGTCCTTCCTGTCCTCTCCCTGTTTTCTGACCACATCAACTTATCTAGCATTATGGACGGACAATTTTCCACAGTTTCCCCAGCCAACCTGGTCGACATGGGTATCTTGAGGCAATGTAGCAATTGCCTCATGTACATTGACAACACACTTCTTCTACTCCGCACAAATTCATTATGTGAGAGATGCATCTGTATCAAGAACCTAGAATTCAGGCTCTCACTCACCAGTCAGTTCATCTGATACTAAGCAGGTTGTCAGCATGCACACCTCACCTCCTGCACCTACGAAACCAACAACACATAAACCTACTTATGTGGAGGTCCTTACCAGAAGCTTACCTAATCTTCAGAGACCTCCTACCAAACACAAACAAATTTGCATAATGCATCCTGTGCAGAACATAGTATATATAATATATTGCACACCAGTCAAGTCCATAAGGCATAACATAAAAACAAACATCTTAGTCATAGGCGACTCAGTTGTGAGATGTCCCCGTCACCAGGTTGGAGAAGGAAAAAGTCATAGTCAGCTGTCTGTCAGGTGCCAGGATCCGCCACATCACAAACGCACTCAAGTCTATCTACAACAGGCACTGTTATAACTCCGTCATAGTCCATGTTGGTGTGAATGACTTGATACTTACCTGAAAGGACTATATGAAGAAAGACATGACTGAGCTTTCTTATTGTGTCTCAGGCAGGTATGTCCCTAGTCTTAAGCAGCATTTTACCTTCACCTAGGATGGTACTGCAGTACAAACAAAAAATGATTGACTTCAACAGTTGGCTTAGTTTCTAGTGTCATTCAAAGGGGATCCAGTGTCTGTCAGCCTGGGATTACATGGTTGACAGACCTTGATGCTTTGCCAGAGATGGTCTTTATCTGTCACCCCTGGGGTTTCAATTACTGCCTTAAGGCTCTTGTCATCCCCATAGTGCCTTTTTTAGACAGTGTGACGAGAACAAAATTCCCAATGTAAAAATGCCCTCTAAAAACAACCTCAAAGTTATGGTACGAAATGCTAGGAATTTGAACCAGAAACTGCACTCATAAGCAGTCCTCACCTTGTAAAGTGCTGACATTTTGTGCAGTCACTGAGACCTAGTTTAAGGCTGGGGAGACCCCCCCAGCTATACAAGGTTACATTTCCTTCCACATGTTCAGACCACAAATTGAAGGTGTGAGAACTAAAGGAGGTGGTGTATCAATATTCATTAAAGATAAATACACCTCTAGATTAGTTAAACAGCACGATTCCCTTGAATTACTTCAAGTGCAGTTTAGTGTAGGTAAGACCCCGCTTCAAGTCATTGCCAGCTATAGGACCCCCTTCATGAATCAGGACATCCACTCAGCCTACTTGGATCTACTTGACTCAAGATACAACCAAACACCCTGGTTTTTGGCAGATTTTAATTGCCCACCCATTGGGTAAATTGTATGTGTTCTAGCTCATTTGCCCAAAGGTTCTTGGACTTCGTTAACTCCAGTGCCCTGGACCAGCTGGTTGACATATCCTCAAGGGGCTGAAACTTCCTGTATCTGGTGCTCACCAGCATGGGGGGACTGCTGCACCCACCCCCAGTGTGTGGCCATCCCTGGTGAGATCTAACCACAAATCAGTCTCTCTAGAAGTAACTATAATGCAAGATACACCCCTCCCCTTAGCAAGAACTAGACTAAACTTCTCCAAGGCCAATTGCAATCTCTTATGTGCCAGCATAAATAGCTTCATAGACCCTCCCCCACTGATGGAACAGGCACCTATGTTGATTTATACACCAATGCTTTATATACAAGCACCTATACAATTGCTTTTACTGCGCAGTACCTGATGGTACCAAAGCAAGATTTTCAAGGAAAAACAAACCTGCCTGGTGGACAACTGCCATTAATAGGCTCTACAATAGGAGAAAGAAATTCTGTCTCAAAGTAGGAAGGAACGGTCTCATAACTGGAAACACTCCCTCCTCAAGTTAAGCAAATAAGACTCCTAGTGAAGTCCTCCAAAGCTAACTACGAATCCAAATTAGCTGCCCTAACTAAGGATAATCACAAGGTGTTCTTTAGTTACATCTGTAATCTCAAAGGTAAGGCCTAGATATGCACTGAACTCATAGTTAATGGTATTGCATACACAGAACCTGTGGATATAGCAAACCTGCTGGCTGGCTGGTTCAGTGAAAATCTTCATTCCCCTGTCCCCATCACATATACCCCAACTAGTGTCTGGAGAACATGTCTTAAATGCCATCTCCAAGGTGAAAAACACTGCCTCTGTGGAACCAGACAACATCCTGGGCTGTGTTCTACATAGGTTAAAACAGGAGTTAGCATCACCACTGGGCATGCTTTTCAATTGCAGCCTAAGCACTGGTTTTGTCCCAGTAGAAGGGAAAACAGCTGCCATCATCCCTTTGCACAAAGGGGGTGCATCCATGCATCCCCATGGACTATAGACCCATTAGCCTGACCAGCCTTATCTGCAAGGTTATGGAATGAATCATCATGGATCTTATTAACAAAGGTATAGGAAATCTCCAAACTCTTGATCCCACCCAGTTTGGCTTTGTCAAGGGGACATCATGCCTATTAAATTTGGTGGACCTCTTCAAGACAGTCACCAAAGCCTTAAACGAGGGCAAATCTGTGCATATGGTCTGTCTAGACTTAGACAAAGCTTGTGACCACCCCCCCCCCATTTGGGCATCATTGATAAACTCACCCAGCTGGGTATCAGCCCATATATTGTCAGGCGGGTTGAAAACTAGCTCACTAATAGAACTCGTATGGTCAAAATAGGGTATTCCACCTCCTCCAGCAGATCCGTAACCAGTGGTGTTCCACAGGGATTGGTTCTGGGACCCCTACTGTTTGGAATCTACTTCTCTGTGAAGTACAGACTAAAACTAAAGGACTGTGGCTGACAAAGTTTGCTGATGACTTCAAACTGGGAGAGATTGTTGAAACCCCTAGGGAAGTCAATATTGTGCAAGAAGGTCTTATGCAGACTAATGACTGGTGCCCAAGTCATGGTTTTAAACTTAATGCAAAAAAATGCATTATCATCCCCTTCGCTAAGGGTGATTTGCCTGCAAACTACCACATCAATAGCAATACCTTAAGCACACAGTCAGTGGTCAGAGATCTGGGCTCACAGGTCAACAGCAACCTTAACTTTGATCACCATGTCTCCACAGTGGTAAGAATGGCATATTATATTGCTCTTCCCATAAGTAAAGGCATTGCTTCCAGAAAAAAGACGTTCTAACCCCCCCGGTACTCTTCCCTCATCAGGCCAATAATAGAGTACAGCGGGTCCCTTTGATATGTTCCTCTCCAAACACCTGCACTAATTGGAGAGACCACAAAGGTTCCTTACAAAGAAAATTCAGCGTCTTCAAGATCTGTCTTATGTGGACAGACTGAAATCCTTGTCACTTTACTCTGTGTTATATGGACTGCTCAGAGGCAACCTGTGCCTCGCATATAGAGCAGTCTGTGTCCCAGCTTTAATGGAAATGCTGCACGTTCGCAAGTCAAATGGCACACTGGTCACTCGCTCAAAGGACCTTAACCTGGTATGTAACATCAACAGAACTTGCTGGAGAGACAGATTTGCCTCAGAGGTTGCCGCACCTTTGGAACAAGCTTTCCTATTCATGTTAAACAAAGCCCCTCATTGGCTCTATTTAAACATAATTTGGATGATTAGATGGGTAACCGGAAATTCACCCTGGGGGTGCCACCTGTGTATCTCTTGGACAGGGGCAATAGGTGCTGATTTTGACTGCTTGAACCAGACATCCTTGGATACATGGGTTGATCTTGGTTAGGCTTGTAAGGGCCCTGGAACCGTTAGCCTCGTAACCTCCTATGATCCTTTGTGCCTGATATTCTGCTGAATATCCATCCTGAAATACTTTCTTTATCAAATTCAAATGCTCACTTCTTTCCAAATGTGTCTCCTCTAGCCATTGTTATTTGTACTGTGTATTTCTTAATGTAATTCAATCCTCTTACCTTTGTGAGGCCATCCACATTCCAAAATAAAAGGTTTATTGTAACCATTTATGATAAAGAAGATCTGATGTCAGTTTTCATTCTATCCTCAAACTGTGAGTTTGATTCCGCTCCTCAGAACTGACTCAGCCACTATCATAGCTCGTGGTAACCAAAAAACTCTTGAGCTTATCCCTTACTCACAGTGCACCTATCCCAGTTACCTCAGATCTCATTTGCCGGTTTTCATGTCAGATGTGTTGCCAATTGCTCTCGAGCAGATAAGTGATTCCTTTATTATGTTTTAATTTCTAACTTTCAGTCCTTCTGTATTGTCTATTTTTTACTACAGTTTATAAAATCGCTTACCCTTTTTGCCTTTGTTGTATGTCCATACTCTGTCTTTTTATTCCTTTCCCTACACATTGGTGTATTCTGAATATCATTGTTGGTATTTTCCTTCTTATATACCTGTATTACATTGCTATATTTCTCTTCTTCAAAAAATAAATAAATAAATAAATAATAATAATATAAAAACTTTACTGTATTTTTCCTCAGTGTGTGTGTGTGTGTGTGTGTGTGTGTGTGTGTGTGTGTGTAAGATATGGTGGAAAAGGCCCTGGCTGAATTTAAGCATGGTTAGAAATGTGGCCATAAAATACCCTTTTCTGACATGCACTCTTCGTGTGTTTACTGTTTGGGCTCTCTCTGTCTTCAGGAGGATCGCTCGATTTGTCACTCCTTTAGCCATAGAGCTCTTGTCAAGCAGAAAAATAAATTAATCTTAAAAGGCCTCCTTCTATCTACTTTCAGTGAGGTGTTATCTGGAGCCACTTCAGCTAAAGAAACATCAAGCAAATCTGTCTTTTCTAGTCCATTATTTTCATCTTCCAGAGTTTCTGAAAAGACGAAAAAAAGAAGTTTGTCGATGCCGACACCTCTGTCAGCTCCAAGTAAAAAAAAAAAAAAAAAAAAGTCAAAAGCATTGGATGTTCTTCGTGTTTCACTGTTGCAGTCATTACATTTGGGTTATCTGCTTGCAGTAGCCCTCAGTCGGCCTGAGACCTACCAAGACGTAGGTCTTGGGTCCTACGTCGGTTGCTGTCTCTTCTTCCGTGACATCAGGCCGTCAGGGGTATAAAACATGCAACCGACGTCATTACATCATTCTTGCCGTGCAGTGCCCAGAGCAGAAGCAGTTCGCTAGTGCCGGTCGGCCTACTCCTGAAATTTTCATTTTCGAGTTTCAGAAGCGAAGTGTTCAACTAAAAGCTAAGTACCCCGTTGGGGAAACTTTTTCTTGCTCTAACCCGATGTCAGTAAAAGTAAATAATTGCATTTCTTGTGGAAAGGAAATACCTCACAAAGATTTTCATTCGTACTGTATTACTTGCCTAGGCCCTGACCACGACGTACCTCGCTGTTGGTTTTGTGCCTTATTTAAACCACTAACTACCCGTCGTCGGTATATTTGTACTTCTAAATAGTTTGGTGCTTGGTTCAATAATCCTGATATGTCTTCGGTAAGCCATTCGACTACCGACATTCCGAAAAAACACAAAGATAAAGACAGAGACAGGCCGCCCAGTTTGCCGGTACACAGTGAGGCGCTTTCACAGCCCCTGATGCTCGCTACTTCAGATTCGCAGGTCTCTACTGAGACCCATTTGGAGTCTGGTATACCGGGAGATGCTTCAACTGTGGAACCTGCGGATGTCTCTATCTTGGATGGGTCCGGAGCCGCTGTACAGGCACCGGGTTATGAGGGTGTATTCAGGCTTATTGACTTGCATATTAAACCAACGCCATCTTCAAGGCCTAAAACTCAAACCATGCCTAGAAAACTGATGCCCAGACCACATGGTTCAGGCCTCTATGGCTAAAAAACGAATGATAAGAATGACTGAAGGTCTTATTACTTTAATCAGGGGAAGCCACCCTTCCCCCTCTAAGAGACCTAGGACTGAGTTTGCTTATGACACTTCTGACCAGGATCCTTAAATTTCTGTTTCCTCTGATGACCAGGATTTACCCTTATCTACCTATGAGGATTCTGATGCTGAGGACTCTATTCCCTCTGCTCCCCCCCCCCCCAGAGGATTTCTCTTTTGGTGAAACCGTGCATACTCTCATTGGGAAAGTCAGGATTTCTCTGATTCTAAAAAGAGGCTTAGGGACTTCTTACTTCTGCGCACAGACCTTTAGCTATACCTCCTGTACTGGACATTGTTGATGATGCCTTTTTGGAATCTAGCATGGCCCCTGACTCTTTACCTCCTGCTTCCAGAAAACCTGATAGATATTACAGGGTTCCTGACTCTCTCATGTTCCTTTTCAAAAATCCTACTGTGGCTCCTGAAACAGTTTCACAGGGACCCAAGGGCATTAAAGCTACTACTGCCAAAAATCCTACCCCCTCTGATAGAGACTCCAGTGCGCTGGATAGATGGGGTAAGAAGGTATACACTTCTGCAACTTTGGCCATTAGGGCCTTGAATTGCCAGTTTCATGTGTTAAAGTATCTGCTGCATATTATTGGATTGCTTAAACAGAAAATTATGTTTCCTGATTGTGCTGAAAATAAGGATTTACAGGATTTAATGCATTCTGCTGAACAAGTTGGTAAACATACATTGTAATGTGGTTTTGATTCACTAGATGCATCTTGCAGGGCTGCGGTAACTGGGTCTGTACTTAGAAGGCATGCTTGGCTTAAGGAGCAATCCTTACCAGATCATGTTAAAGTGAAATTACTGGATGCTCCCTTAAATCGGGACGGCCTGTTTGGCAACAGGGCAGAAGAAGTTCTTAAAAATATGGAGGAAAAAGCTAAATCTATGCAAACTGTTAAAGATTATTTTACAAGTACAGCCTCCAAGATTTAGTAGGCATTGGCCTTTAAGAATTGGTCATTTCCTGCTTCTTCCAGACCTTCTGAGTCCAAACCCAGATCCAGGGAACGCACAGGACTAAGCAGTGGGGGGCCTCCACTTCCAAATGTTGGGAGTAATAAAACTCCTCCCTATGGTAAACTGTGTCTATTACTTCTTTTTAAAACTCCCAAACACTTCTCAACTGACTGCCCCTTTGGGGGGAAAGATTGAACTTCATGCACTGGGGACTCATTACCCAGGGCAAATGGGTTTTAAATATAGTGTCCCAAGGATACAGATTTCACTTCCACACATTACCAACTCCAAGCGGTTGGCCGGATCTACCTCCAAATCAGTGGGCAGAGACCCAAAAGCAAGTTCTCTCTCTCTCTCTCTCTCTCTCTCTCTCTCTCTCTCTCTCTCTCTCTCCCTCTGTCTCTCTCGCATAGGGGCTATTCAGTTGGTACCAGAAGAAGAAAAGGGACAAGGTTTGTACTCGAGATGTTTCCCGGTATCCAGAAAAGACAATTCATGACGTCCTACCCTGGACCTGCCTACTCTAAACACCTTTTTGGTGATTCCAAAATTCAAGATGCTGACTTTTCACCAGTTGCTTCCTGTGCTAAGCAAAGATGCCTGGTTGGCAACACTAAATTTTAAGGAAGCATACCTGCACATCCCATTCAGGGAATCTTGCAGAAGATACCTACGCTTCAAAGCAGGCTACACGCACTATCAGTTCTCTGCACTGCCCTTTGGTTTATCTACTGCGCCCAGGGTATTCACAAAGTGCTGGCTCCAGTCATTGCATTTTGCAGGCAAAAAAATATTCAAATATACCAATGTCTGGACGATTGTCTAATTCAGGCAGAAAACCAGGACATACTTTTGAATCATCTGGCTTTTGTACAAAGGTGCTAACTTGTCTGGGGTACACCATAAATGAAAAGAAATCACACCTGGTACCCTGTCAACAAATTATATTCGTAGGAGCAAGCTTGACGACAACTTCCCAGATGGCTTTCCTCACGCCAGAGAAACAAATTCACTTGACAACCTACTTCAAACAAGTGGCCACAAAAACCCTACTATCTGCAAGGCATATATTACAAGCCTTGGGGTTCATGGCTTCCTGCATTCTTCTAATTCCATATGCAAGACTGCATATGAGGAAACTACAGTGGTATCTAAAAAGCCTGTGGTGTCAGTATTCTCAGGATCTAGAAGCTATGATTCCTATCATTCCTTGTCTACGCCTAAAGTCCCTTTGGTGGGCAGAGGCCTGCTACCAAAACAAGAAACTACCATGCACACTAACCCCTGCTGCCCCAACCCTAACAACAGATGCATCAGACTATGCATGGGGGGCACTCCTGGCAGGGAAGTGCATTCAGGGCAAATGGAACCCAATTCAAATGCACCTTCACATCAGTCATAAAGAAATGTTAACTGTACAGAATGCCCTGACAGCCTTGAAAGACCATATTATTCCAGGACAATTAATGGTAAAGACAGACAACACCACTGTTATGTGGTACATAAACAAGCAGGGGCGTACACATTCTTGCCCCCTCTGCAGACTAGCCATGGCATTGTGGAACACAGCCTTGAGCTACCAAGTGCATCTGCAAGCTCATTTTTTGCCAGGAAAACTAAATTCACTGGCAGATGGACTAAGCAGAAACCTCATGGACCCACATGAGTAGAAAATGGAACCAAGGATTTTCAACATATTGACAAGCAAATGGGGAGCCCAGATGTAGACTGGTTTGCCTCCCCCCAGAACTATCAATTGGAAAACTTTTGCACAAGGACTCCCCACAGACAAGTTTGGAAGGTGGATGCTCTGTCCTTCAGCTGGAAAAACCCATCAGTTCATGCCTTTCCTCCTCTGCCTCTGCTCTCCAAAGTACTACGAACGATCAAGCAAGACAAACCAAGGATGATTTTGATTGCACCTGCCTGACCACGCCAACACTGGTACCCCTCCTGCGCAGTGTGTCACTGTTGGCCCCATGACATCTGCCTCAGACTCCTACTCTGCTGTCTCAGCAGGAGAACCAGATTCCGCACCCTCAGCTTCAAACACTGAACCTAGCAGCCTGCCTAATTACCTAAGCTCTCCTTTACCATCCCTCAGTAAACCAGTGATGGATGTCATTTTAGAGGCAAGGGGGCCTAGTTCTAGAAAATCTTATGCTGAAAAATGGAAAATATTCTGTGCCTGGAACCAGCCTCAAGGGATGAGCACAGCAGTGCTCAATTTACCTCAGATTTTACAATACTTAACTGAGATGCTTCACAAGGGCCTGTCTTTTTCCTCAATAAAAATTCACGCCTTAGCCATTTTAGCTCATTATAACACAGAACCTCCCCTCTTCTCTCATCTACTGCACAAGCAGTTCCTCAGAGGGGCCAACAATTTAAGACCACCCAGAAGAGCTCCAACTCTAGCCTGGGATCTTAACTTTGTATTGGAGAAACTCACCCTTCCTCCTTTCGAGTCAGCTGCTACTGCCGATTTTAAAATTCCTTTCTTGGAAAACAGCTTCCCTTTTAGCCATCACTTCAGCAAGAAGGGTATCTGAATTACAGGCCCTTATGGCAGTGGAGCCTTTCATCATCTTTCATGCAGACAGAGTGTCCCTCAGGACCAATCCCTATTTCATGCCAAAGGTAGTATCCAGTGTGGCCTTTAATCAGTCAATTCATTTGCCAACCTTCTTTCCTAATCCACAGAACAAAGGGGAACGGATACTGC
Source organism: Protopterus annectens (assembly GCF_019279795.1). Classification (NCBI taxonomy): domain Eukaryota; kingdom Metazoa; phylum Chordata; order Ceratodontiformes; family Protopteridae; genus Protopterus; species Protopterus annectens. Next base: position 590,735,578 of record NC_056743.1, on the reverse strand, counting down.
ACTCCTTAGATGTGCACAGACAACTTAGATTCTACTTGGACAGGGCTGCTGGTGGCAATTGCAGGGACAGAGGGGAAAGCTATTTCAAAGCAAAACATTTCCAAATGGATAGGCCATTGCATTAATTTCTGCTATAAGCACCATAGAAAACTTATCCCACAGGGGATCAGACCCCACTCATCCAGGGCCGCATCTACCTCTACAGCCTTTCTCAGAGGCGTACCTACCAGGAACATCCTAGAAGCTGCTACCTGGAGTTCTGTACATACTTTCACCAAGCATTACCATTTGCCAATTTTCTCTAAATCCAGAGCGCACTTTGCCACTGCAGTTTTGCAGGGCTTTATAGCTCGTCCTAATGTTATATAAATTCCTCCTCCCATCCTTAGCTTTGGGAATCTACCCAAATGTAATGACTGCAACAGTGAAACACGAAGAACATAGTGCAGTTGTGTACACTTACCATAAATGTAGATGTTTGAATGTATTCACTGTTGCAGTCCTGGTTACCCTCCCTCCAGCCCCCTGACTTTTTTTGGCTATACCTTTTCTCTGCTTTTCAATGCTTAATAGCTTTTTGGTGTATTTGCTTTTTTGTTTGAGGTATAACCTTGTATATTTATAGATTTAATTCTTCCTATTGGGGGGCAACTGACATCTGGGGCAAGAAACACTGATGTAATGATGTCGGCTGCATGTTTTATACCCCTGACGACCTGACGTCACGGACGAAGATACAGCAACTGACATAGGACTCAAGACTTCGTTAATCAGGCCAACTGAGGGCTACTGCAAGCAGATAACCCAAATGTAATGACTGCAACAGTAAATACACTCAACATCTACATTTATGGTAAGTGTACACAACTGTACTTTCCATCTTCTTCAGAACCAACAGGAAGAGAGTCACAAACTCCAGCTCTGACTGTTTCCTCAGAACTTAGAATTAGCAAAAGTCTACTATTGGAACTGACTAGCTCTTCTATTTCTAAGACTACAAGTGGACAAACTTCATTGTCGACATCATTGGATCCGACACCACAATTACAGGATTCAACAAAAATTGCCCTTCCAAGATCAAGTTATTCACACTCCATTGATCCCTTTCCAGACAGACTTCTTTCACTATTCCTGGAGAGACGTAAATCACCTTCTGTGATGTCTGCCTGTTCCTCTAAAAGTCTAACCGAAGATGATGTGGAGAGGCTGGTGAGTAAATGTCCTTTGGGTGCAAGGTATGACAGGATCCACCCCAGTTTCTACCTAGATGGGTCAAGGATTCTATTCTTCAGCTACTGCCCCTTTTCTTCCTCCTCTAACTTCACTTGAAGGTTTGGAGACTATGGTTCTGAGCTGCCCTGTTCCATCTGTGTCGAAACCGAAGGTGTCTTTTATCTTCAGAACAGATTATTGCTCTGAGCTCTTAGGTTCAGTCGGAACCCGAGACCTCTCAAGGCTGTATCTGTCCTGTTGGTTCTGAGGAGCTGGAGTTGACGTCCTATGTTTTCAGAGCCTTCTCTGCACCTTGGAGCTTTGGCATGGATCAGCTTGACTCCAGCCTCTGCTTTGAGATGGATCTCTTTGGAGCAGGAGGTGACTTAGGTTCCTAGACCCACCCTTTCAGATCAAGGGTCCCTCCCTTCTCTGTGTGGATCAGCTTTCAAGGCTTTGGAGAGAGCTATTAATTTAGCAGTCAGTCAGTTGACCCCTTCCTACTCTGAATACACATCCCTGATACGCTTACATTCATAGTCTCAACCATTGCTTCCAAAAGGACAGCGAGTACTAAAACCTCAGGAGTCCCAAAAGGAAATACCTTCTTTTTCTGATACTTCCTAAATCATCCCACAGAGTAGGTCCCTAAGAAGAAGTGTAAGAGGAAGCACTTGGATTTCCTGGAGGAATCTATCACAGAAGACAAGGACTTTGATGAGGGTGAAGGATCCCCAAGATCACCTCCTGATGATGTCTCCTTTGGAGATTTCCTAGAAATCTTAAAACAGAGAGGTCATTGGAAGTCCATCAGTCCTTCGTTTGAGGAGTCTGTGTACCTACAGGCTTTTGGTACCCACTCATCTACCTCCTGGGTAACTCCGCCCACAGATGAGCTCATTGAGTTGATTTCTTAGTGGGCATGGAAGGTCCCCGACACCATTGAACCCACTCCTTGAAGACCTGACAATATCACTGCCCTGGAGGATAAACAATTCTGGTCAAAAGGTTTGCCTGTTGATGCCATGGTCATAGCAGCGGCAACAAAAAAGGAAGTAGCTGAGGAAAATTCCTCTATCCATCCACTCAACAAGGAGTGTCTGGCAATGGATAGGTTTGGGAAATGAGTTTATGCTTCAGTGACCTTTGCATTACAGTCCTTGAATTTCTTGGCACAGTTCACCAGACTGCAGAGGGATCTGGTTAAGGAAGCTTTCCGCTACCCTTTCAGGACCTGTCTCTGAAGAGGTTCAGGAATCTTTTGCCTCTGTTGGCTACTCTGCAGTTCATGTCCAACTCGTCCATGAGGCCCATTTCTCATGGAATTGAAGAGATGATGAGCAGTGGGTCCAGGCGTTGCAATCAGGAGACATGGCTGGATGCTCTTATGTGATTTTTGCAGAGCCTTTGTCTTCGTTCATCAATGCTCCCTTTGACGGCATGTCTTTGTTTGGCCCTACAGTTAAAGAAACTCTGTCCAGGTGTGAAAAAGATGGAAAGACCATGTCTGCTGTGGGCGTACGTTTTTCCACTCCTCATCTGTCCTTTTTTCAAGGAATCAGCGAAGTACAGAAAGATGTGGTTCAGAAAGTCCCAAGGGCCTTTCAAGATGCATGAGGAGGTGGTCCCCCCAAGAACGGGGGGGGGGGTGTTAGATGCTACCCTCGCAATGAAGGAGGCCCACAAAAGAGGTTTTTTCTTTGGTAAACCCTTTCAGTGCTCCTGAAAGGATGCCCGATTGTCTTCCTGTGGAGGCAGTTGGAGGTTGAGTATCCCTGCATGAGAGAGCCTGGCTAGAAATAAAGTCAGATACTTGGGTGTAGCGAATTATTTCCAGAGGTTATATTATACCATTTTCCCTTAAACCCGCCATTTGTAAAAGAATCCCCGATGTCCCACCCGATCAGAGGGAACAAGCAATACTTATAAATTGAAGAGTGGGTGGCACAGTGGTGCAGCGGTTAACGTTGTCGCCTCACAGCAAGAGGTTCTCCGGTTCGATTCTCAGCTGGGGTGCCTTCTGTGTGGAGTTTGCATGTTCTCCCTGTGTTCGCGTGGGTTTCCTCCGGGTACTCCGGTTTCCTCCCACATTCCAAAAGACATGCATCTGGAGCATTTCTCCCCGGGCCTCCGCTGAAAACAGGCTCTGTGGAACCTAGTCGGACATTCCCGGTCAACAAATGTTAAATAAATAAATAAAATAAAATAAGAACTGCTTGAAAAAAGTCATCCAAGAAGTCTTGCCAGACCAGAGAAAATCCAGTACTTACTCAAGATTTTTTTTAAGTGCCAGAAAAGACAGGGGAATGGAGACCAATTTTTGGATGTCAGCGTTTTGACCAAGTAATTTCAACAAAGTTCCGGATGACTCCATTCTTCCATTTTTGGAACAGGATGACTGGATGTGCTCAGTAGATCTTCAGAATGCATACTATTCTATAAAGATGAAAAAGCGATCCAGAAAGTGTCTCCGTTTCCACATGGGAGCCAGTCACTATCATTTCAGAGTTCTGCCCTTTGGTCTCGCCAAAGCCCCCAGGGTGTTCAACAAGTGCATGGCAGTAGTAGTAGCTCACTTGAGACTGCTGGGATTCCTGGTGTTTCTGTACTTAGATGACTGGCTCATTACTGCTTCGAACAGGGATCAATTGTTAGAGGCAAGAGAATAGGTATTCCAGACATGCTCCTGTCTGGGTATAATCATAAACTATGAAAAATCTTACCTCTAACCAACTCAGACCTTAGAGTTCATAGGAGCCATCCTGAACACAAAGACAACAATAGTCTCTTTTTCCCCCCACTGAGACTACAGAAAATCAGGTTATAAGTCATGAAGATTATTAACAGCAAGAAAGTGTCTGTACGCCTAATTCTGCAGGCCATGGGGTCCATGGCAGCAGCTATAACTTTAGTCCCCTTAGCCAGATTTCACATGAGAATTTTACAATGGCTGCTTGCAGCACAATGGCAATACAGTACCAACCAATATCAACTTTTATTGCAGTCACCAACATCTGCAAGACAGATCTCCAATGGTGGATTAAGTTGGATTAAATTCTTAAAGGCCGTCCTTTCATTCCTTCTCAACCCAAGGCCACAGTGACTACGGATGCTTCCCAGGTGGGGGGGGGGGGCATTATCTGGGGAACACTGTCCAAAGCACTAGGTTTTGCAGGATGTTCTTCCTTCAGTGACAGTTGCGATTCAAACGGACATGTCAGTAGTTTGGTACATCAGCAAGCAAGGAAGAACCAGGCTCTATCCCTTCTGTCGAGAACCTCTGAGTGTGGGTGTGGGTGAAGTCATCCAACCACTTTCTCATAGCAGCGCACATTCTGGGGAAGTCCAGTGTGATAGTAGACAAGCTGAGCAGATGCATAATCCTGTCTCATGAGTGGCCCCTCAATCCAAAAGTGACTGAGGGAATATTCCATTAATGGGGCCCCCTAAACAACAAATGCAGCAACTACTTTGCCCTAATCCCCCCCTCGGGGAAATCACCAAGGGATGCTCTTGTCCATATTTGGCCCTCCAATCTTTTTCATGCCTTTCCTCTGATTCCTCTAATTCCGAAGTTTCTACAGGAAACAATCAGATTGAAGAGCAAGGTAATCCTCATAGCACCTTATTGGCCTCAACAGATTTGGATCCCCTTCCTTTAGCCTCATCTAATTCACCCACCTTGGATTCAAGACCTTGTACCAGATCTCCTGTCTCATCTAACAAATATGATCCACCCAGATATCTTGTACCTCAAGCTGACAGTTTGGTTTGTCCAATTCCATTAATAGCTAGACAGTCTATGCTGTCTTCGCCTGTCTGATGCATATGTTTGGCCTCTCACAAACTTTACAACAGTAAATGGAAAAGGTTTGTCTTTTGGGAACATCAAAATAACGTTGACCCTTCGTCAGCACCTATTTGTAAGATTCTCAATTTTTTAGCCTCACTGCTCAATGAAGGGGCTTTGTCTTCTACTGTCAAAATTCAGTTAGCAGCTGTATCCAATTTTTATGTTGGATTTGAAGACTCATCTCTTGCTTCTCATAAACTTTGTAAATCTTTTTTTTGAGAGGTAGTCTTCTGTTTAAAGGCTCCTTACAAAGATCCAACTCCTCCCTGAGACTTGAACTTGGTGTTGCAAGCAATTATATAACCTCCTTTTGAACCAGCAGCACATTGTGATCTTAAGTTTCTGTCCTTGAAAACTATTTTCTTAGTAGCCATAATTTCCACCAGAAGGATTTCAGAAATTTAAGCTTCGTCTTGTAAACCATCATATTTGATTTTTCAGAAAGATAGGGTTGCGCTAAGAATCAACCCCCTTTCCTACCAAAGGTGGTTTCAGAAGTTCATATCAATCCAACTATCAACCTACACGTTTCTTACCCAAATTTACTAATAAAGGTGAATATTACTTTCACTTATTAGATCTTCATAGACAATTACGGTTTTATCTTCAGAGAACAAAAGATATCAGAAAAGCTGACCAATTATTTATGTCTTACTCAAATTCAAAACTAGGAAAACCTGTGGTTTAAGTGACATTGGCTAGATGGCTAACAGATTGCATTTCTTAAATGTATAATAAATTGGGGATTGCTTTACCAAAACCTCTGAAAGCGCATTCAACTAGAGCTCTAGAGACTTCAGGTGTCTTTCCATTCTAAAGTCTCCATGGATGATATTTGTGCAGCAACAGCTTGGGCTACTCCCCATACTTTCATTACGCATTACAAATTGGATCTGGTCTCGTAGCTGTCAAACTGTCCAGATTTTTTACTAATATTTTTAGTCTGTTTTTCCATAAAATTGTAATTTTCTGGAATATCACTGAGAACTGAAGTTAGAAAATAATGGCAGATATTTGATTTTCAGATTTGATATCCTTCAGAAAATTCAAGATAATGCAAAACCTGTTGTTTTATCAACTTTCTAAGTTTGTAAGAGCAGTGTTCAAAAAGTGTCCCTATTTTTGGGCCTTTGCCCTCTCTCCCCCATTATTTGTGGCTTTGTCCAGATTTCTTGCTGTAAGAGATTGAGAGGTATGTCTGGTATCCAGGGGAAGAGCATCGTTTGGTTCAGTGGTGCTCAGAGACATCCTTCCTTGAGTCCACCCATGATCTAAGGTAGCTGGGAACTCTGTCCCACAAATTGAGGATAGAATGAAAATTTATAACATCCGATAAAGAAATTATGTACTCACCATAACTTTCCATCTGTGTTGTCCATTTTCATTCTTCAGCTCCCTTCCTCTAACCCCTGTACCCTTGGATTTCTAGGGGAATGGATGACTAGCAGATTACCCTTTGTATATAATTGTGGTTCCAGATATAGTCTCAGTGAATGTCTTATGACTAATATTTCCCTTTGTCTATCAACAAACTCGATCTGAGGCAATGGGATAGGTGCATTGTGGGTAAGGGATGAGCTCGAGAGTTTTTTGGTTACCACAGGCTATGGTAGCTGCCAAGTCGGTTCTGAGGATCGGAACCAAACGCACAGGTTGAGGAAGAATGAAAATGGACAACCCAGAACACCCAATAACTTAAAACAAACACACAAAACTATCTACATATTCAAATAATAAACTTTAACCCTCATTATAGGAACAGTTGTCCCAAACAGCTGCATACACACAGGCATAGCTTAATCTAATAATAAGGATATCCATGCTAAGATGCATGTTACAGCCTGTGCTTACTCGCACTAAGCACTGTCTGTTTTTTTCTTATATTCATTCCCTTCCCAGGTGTGTAAACGGCTTGTATGCTTTCAGAAAATAACCTGTAGCCTTAAAAAAAGTGTTCTGGCTCTTATTGCTTCCCCCTAAAGTCAGCTTGTCTCCATGGAAACACAAGTACCAAATGTACATCTCTGTAAACCTCTCAACATACAATGAACATTTATTTGCCAAAGTAAAACTTTTCATTACATTCAGTGTCCTCTGATTTACTTGCTTACCCAAAAAAAAATGTATTAGACTAGATTAAGCCATATGCATTAATCCAGGCATTCACCTGTGCAAAAGAAAGAGAACATATCAGTTTTACATATATTATATTCCGTACACTTTTATACCCCATCCCCCACCTCAGCAACTCAGGATAATGGCATGTTAACTTAAATGTGCTTTTGTCCAAATGTTCTTCTCTTTTTACATTATAATGCCTCTATTTCTAAAAACAGGCAGGTGTTTAATTTAGTATCTCTATCACATACGACACTATAATGCAGTAACTGAAAATGCTTTACTATATAATATGCAATTTATATCATGGTGTCCCATACAAATAGTGCCAAGAACAAAAATTATTTTCTTAGATTTATGATGTGAGATGGGGCATATGTATTTCTGTGCCCTACAAGTTTAACATAGTCAACAAAAGTGCAATCTTTCCACTTTTTCTTGTAAAGCCATATTTCACAAATGTGATTGATACTTCCTAGTCTGACATTTATTTGCTAATTTCAATGTTGCTGATCATCTTCCACTTCATCTCCACCTATCAACCCCAGACTCTGATTCAAGTCCAAGGTACCTCCAATTCTTGTAGTCAGCTCATGTGCTTTTTTCTCTCTCTAATGCATTTCCTTTTGAACTTTGGAAAACTTTGAAAAATGTTCACTGTCAGCCGCTCTATAAGCTTTGTTATCAAAAGAATGAGAAGCAGAGTCCCCTTCTGTTAGTTTTTTAGTTGGGCAAACTTTTGTATTTCTTCCTTAGCTTGTCCTATATCAAAAAATGACTTTGATCCTCCAGGAAAAAAATATTCTGAAGACAGCTGTGTACAGCAGTTGGAATCTCACACCGGCTTATCAACATTCCCTAATTGCTGGGGTGAATTTGTGTCTCTTCTGCCTGGTGTACTGTGAGTAATCATTTTCCACAAACAGTCTACTCTGTCCTTTTGCCACAGCTTTGTCAGGATCAGATGTTCTTCATGTTTCACTGCTGCAGTCATTACATTTGGGTAATCTGCTGGCAGGTTGCTCTCAGTCGGCCTGATTAACAAAGTCTTGGGTCCTGCATCAGTTGCTGTCCCTTCTTCCATGACGTCAAGTCCTCAGGGGTATAAAACATGCAGCCAACGCCATTACATCAGTCTTTCTTGCCGCTCGGTGCCAGAAGCAGAAGTAGTTTGCAAGTGTCGGTCGGCCGACTCCTGAAATTTTCGTTTTCGAGTTTCAGAACTGAAGTCTTCAACTAAAAAGCTAAGTACCCCGTTGGGGAAACCTTTTTCTTGATCCTTACAGATGTCAGTATAAGTTACTAATTGCATTACTTGTGAGAAGCGAATACCTCATAAGGATTTTCATTTGTACTGTATTCCTTGCCTAGGCCCTGACCACAACGTACCTTGCTGTCGGTTTTGTGCTAAATTTAATCAATGCACTGTTAAACTTCGGTAATTTTTTTTTTCTAAATATTTTGGCTCACGCTTTAATTATGCAGAAATGTCGTCGGTTAGCAATCCAACTACCGGAATACCTAAAAAACCCAAAGAAAAAGACAGAGACAGGCCGTCAAGGTCCAGAACTGACTATGACGCCTCTCCTAAGCCAGTCGCCAGTTCTCCGGTACTCGGTGAGGTGCTTTTGCATCCCCTGATACCCACTTTTTCAGAGTCGCAGGCCTCTACTGAGACCCATTCGGAGTCCGGTATGTCGCGAAATACTTCAATTATGGAACCCTTGGATGTTTCTACCTTAGATGGGTCTAGAGCCGCTGAACAGACACTGGCTTCTGAGGGTGTTTTCAGGCCTACAGATTTGTATATTAGACCAACGCCATCGTCAAAACTAAGGCCACAGTCGAAATCTGTGTCTAAAAAACCAACGCCTGGGCAACATGTACAGGCCCTATGCCTAAAAAACAAATGATCAAAATGGCTGAACATTTAATTACTCTGATCAGGGGTAGCCACCCACCCCATTCTAAGAGGCCTAGGCAAGACATTGATTATGAATCTTCTTAACAGGATTCTATTTCTTCTGACTCTTCTAATGATCAGGATTTGTCTGTACCTACTTATGAGGACTCAGATGCAGAAGATTCCATTCCTTCTGCTTTTTCCCCCCTGAGGATTTTTCTTTTGGGGAAACTTTACATACTTTAAGGGAACATTTCCACTGGGAAAGTCAGGATTTCTCTGAATCTGAAAAGAGAATTAAGGATTTTCTTCTTCCTCAGCATAGGCCTTTGGCTATACCTCCAGTTCTAGACATTGTTGATGATGATTTTTCAGAATCTAGTATAGTTCCTGATTCTCTGCCTCCGGCTGCTTGTAAGCCAGACAGATACTACAGGGTTCCTGACTCCCACAAATTCCTTTTCAAAAATCGTATTGCAGATCCTGAAACCATTTCTCAGGGTCCCAAGGGCATTAAGGCCTCTACTGCTAAAAATCCTACCCCTTCTGATAGAGATTCCAGGGTGCTGGATAGATGGGGTAAAATGGTTTACACTTCTGCAACCTTGTCAATCAGGGCTTTAAACTGCCAATTTCATATGCTTAAATATCAGCAGCATAGCATGGGACTGCTTAAACAGAAAATGATGTTAATTTCTGACTGTGTGGAAAATAAGGATTTACAAGATTTATTGCATTCGGCTGAACAAGTTGGAAAACGTACTTTGCAATGTGGTTTTGATTCATTGGAGGCCTCTTGCATGGGCTGCTGTAACTGGCTGTGTGCTAAGAATGCATGCTTGGCTCAAAGAGCAAACTCTGCCTGATCATGTTAAAGCAAAATTGTTGGATGCTCCTTTACAACAGGACCATCTCTTTGGTAATAAGGCTCAAGAAGTTTTAAAAAAGATGGAAGATAAAGCTAAATCTATGCAAACTGTGAAAGATTTGTTACAAGTGCAACCTCCAAGATTTAGTAGGCACTGGCCTACTAAGAACTGGTGCTTTCCAATTCCTTCGAGAGCCACTCAAGTCAAACCCAGACATTCCAAAGGCTCCAGGTTTCAGTCTCAAGGGACTTTTAGAACAAAACAGTGGGGTGCCTCCTCCTCCAAATCTGGAAACAACAAGGCACCTCCCTATGATAAGCAGTCTCAATGACTCCCCCTCTACACTTACCAAGCACTTACCTTTCAGCCGCCCCTTTGGGGGGAAAACTGGCACTTCATGTAAGAAACTGGCAACTTATAACCCAGGACAAATGGGTTTTAAATATAGTATACCAGGGATACAGATTTCATTTCCACACGTTGCCAATCCCAAATGGATGGCCAGACCTGCCCCCAAATTAGTGTACAGAGGCCCAGAAACAAGTACAGTCTCTCATGAACATGAGAGCTATTCAACCAGTCCCAGAAGAGGAAAAGGGACAAGGTTTCTATTTAAGACTTTTACTGGTACCCAGAAAAGACAAATCATGGCGTCCAGTTCTGGACTTATCTACTCTAAACACATTTCTGGACATTCTAAAATTCAAGATGCTGACTCTTCAACAGTTACTTCCTATGCTAGGCAAAGATGCCTGGTTGGTAACTCTAGATTTAAAAGAGGCTTACCTGCATATCCCAATCAGGGAATCTTGCAGAAGATACCTCCGCTTCAAAGCAGGCTATTTGCATTACCAGTTGTCTGCACTGCCCTTTGGCTTATCTACTGTGCCCAGGGTCTTCACAAAGTGCCTGGCTCCAGTAATTGCATTTTGCAGGCAAAGAAATATTCAAATATATCCATACCTGGATGATTGTCTAATTCAGGCAGAAAACAGGGACATTCTTCAAAAACATTTGACTTTTGTAAAAAAGATTCTAACTTGTCTAGGGTACACCATAAACGAAAATAAATCACAACTGGTACCCTCTCAAAAAATTACATTCCTGGGTGCAAGCTTGAATACAACTGCCCAGATGGCTTACCTTACACCAGAAAAGCAAATTCATTTGGTGACTTACTTCAAACAGGTGGCCACAAAAACCCTGCTGTCTGCAAGACAAATTCTGCAAGCCTTGGGGTTCATGGCCTCCTGCATTCTTCTAATTCCATATGCAAGACTGCATATGAGGAAACTTCAGTGGTACTTAAAAAGAGTTTATGGAGTCAACATTGTTACAGCCTGGAAACAATGATTCCTATCATACCTTGCCTCCAACTACAGTTCCTATGATGGGCAGAGGCCTGCCACCAAAACAAGGGACTGCCATTCACTCCACCCCTGCCGCCCAAACCCTAATTACAGACTCATCAGACTATGCTTGGGGGGCTCATCTGGCAGGGAAGTGCATACAGGGCAAATGGAGCCCAAGTCAAATGCACCTTCATATCATTCAAAAAGAGATGCTAGCTGTACAGAATGCACTGACAGCCTTCAAGGACTACTTTCATCCAGGACAATTAATGATAAAGACAGACAATACCACAGTTATGTGGTACATAAACAAGCAGGGGGGTACACACTCCTACCCCCTTTGCAGACTAGCCATGGCATTGTGGAAAACGGCCTTGACCTAGCAAATTCAACTACAAGCTCAATTCCAGGAAAGCTGAATACTCTGACAGACGGACTAAGTAGAAATCTCATGGACCCACAGGAATGGAAACTGGAACCACGGATTTTCAACATGTTGACACGCAAATGGGGGAGTCCAGACATAGATCTTTTTGCCTCACCCCGGAACTATCAGTTGGACAAATTCTGCACAAGAACTCATCACAAAAAAGCCTGGAAAGTGGATGCTCTATCAGTCTATGCCTTTCCCCCTCTGCCTCTGCTCTACAAAGTTCTACTAAAAGTCAAACAGGACAAACCAGAAATGATTTTGATTGTTCCAGACTGGCCTCGCCAACACTGGTACCCACTCCTGCGCAATGTGTCACACCTTCCACCTTGGCACCTGCCTCAGACACCTTACTTACTGTCTCAGCAGAACAACCAAATTCTGCACACTCCGTTCCAAACTTTGAATCTTGCAGTGTGGGTCATCACCTAAATTCACCCTTAGCATTCCTCAGCAAACCTGTGATGGATGTCATTTTGGAGGCAAGAAGGCCTAGTACTAGAAAATCTTATGCTGACAAATGGAAAAGATTCTGTGCCTGGAATCGATCACTAGGGATAAGCACAACAGTGCCCAATAATCCTCAGATTTTACAATACTTAAAGCAGTATCTCAGAGGGACCAAAAACTTAAGACCACCCAGGAGAGCTCCAACCCCTGCCTGGGACTTCAATTTTGTATTGGAAAAACTCACTCTCCTTCCTTTCAAGCCAGCTGCTACTGCAGACTTAAAATTTCTCTCCTGGAAAACAGCTTTCCTTTTAGCAGTCACTTCAGCTGGAAGGATTTCCGAATGGAGCCTTTCATTATTTTTCATGCGGACAGGGTGTCTCTCGGGACCAATCCATCCTTCATGCCTAAGGTGGTATCCAGTGTGGCTCTTAATCAGACCATTCATTTGCCAACTTTCTTTCCCAATCCACAGAACAAGGGGGAACGGATTCTGCATTCATTGGATATACACAGACTATTTAGATTTTACTTAAACAGGACAAAATCTCAAAGAAAATCTGAACAACTACTGGTGGCATTTGCTCTAGGGGCAGAAGGAAAGGCTATTTCAAAGCATACTATTTCCAAATGGATAAGCCATTGTATTCGTTTCTGCTATATGCACCATGGTAAAACTATACCCCAGGGGATCAGATCTCCTTCCACCAGGGCTGCATCTACTTCTACAGCCTTTCTCAGAGGTGTTCCTACCAGAGACATTCTAGAAGCTGCTACCTGGAGCTCAGTTCATACGTTCACCAAACATTACCATTTACCTTTCTTCTCTAAATCCAGAGCTAGCTTTGCCTCTGCTGTCCTGCAGGGCCTTATAGCTGGTCCTAATGCTGTATAAATCCATCCTCCCAACCATAGCTTTGGGAATCTACCCAAATGTAATGACTGCAACAGTGAAACACGAAGAACATAGTACAGTTGTGTACACTTACCATAAATGTAGATGTTGGAGTGTATTCACTCTTGCAGTCCTGGTTACCCTCCCTCCAACCCCCTGTTTTTCTCTTACTATACCTCTACTTTCCTTTACTATGCTTAAAAGCCTTTTTGGTGTATTTTCTTTTGTTTGGAAGTATATTTTTGTGTTTTTAATTACTTAAATATTTGGCTCCCCATTTAGGGGGCACCTGACATCTGGGGCAAGAAAAACTGATATGGCGTTGGCTGTATGTTTTATACCCCTGACGACCTGATGTCATGGAAGAAGGGACAGCAACCAACGCAGGACCCAAGACTTAATCAGGCCGACTGAGGGCAACCTGCCAGCAGATTACCCAAATGTAATGACTGCAACAGTGAATACACTCGAACATCTACATTTATGGTAAGTGTACACAACTGTACTTTCTTTCTGCTGGTGTTCTTGCATCTTTACTAATACAGATCTTGGCTGCTTTTCTATGGCCAGGTTTGGAGCATACACATGATGTACAAACTACTGGTACAAATAGCTAAAACCAATAATTCGGCTGGTGACTCATTGTTTTCTAATACAGTGGATAAAACCTGGAGCACCCTCCCTATTCACCTAACCTCCCTATCCTCAGCTAACCTATTTAAAAGCAAAATAAACCATACCTTAAATTACACTGGTTATGCCCCTGTGTTAACCCAGACTAACTACTTAACCTGCCTCTAGACACTAATCTCCTTACCTGTATAAGCTTGTTTCTTTTCCATTGACAATAATGTGTATGTGACTTTACAGTTGAATAGTGTCTTTGTACATATTTTGAATGAATATCCATTGCTGTTACACACTAGGATTTTTATGTGACTTTACAGTTTAATAGTGTCATTGTACATATTTTTTGTATGAATATCCATAGCTGTTATGCACTAGGATTTCTCTTATTAATAAGCTAAATCCAGTGAAATGCAATGATTGCCAAAACTTTGTAATGTACCAGTGTCTTTGTAAATATTCATCTGTATGTGGAGCTTTTCTCCCCGGGCCTCCACTGAAAATGAACATATATCCAGTTGGACTAGCCTGGTCAACAAATGTAAAATAAATAAATAAAATGTGCCTTTTCATTCAACAAATCCTGCTAAGAAATACCGGTCCAGTTGTTTATTTGTGCTTTCATAAAATTAATGGCGTCTGTTCCTTCCAGTTTCTCTGGTACAGCAGGAAATCTCAGGATGTTCATCATGTTTCACTGTTGCAGTCATTACACTTGGGTTATCCTGCTGACAGGCGACCCGCAGTTGGCCCGAGTTCCAAAGTCTAGGTCCGGCGTCGGTTGCTGTCGCTTCTTCCCTGACGTCAGTGCGCCAGGGGTATAAAAGATGCAACCGACGCCATTTTCTTCAGTCTTTCTTGCCGCGTGGTGCCCGAAGCATAAGCAGTTCGCAAGTGCCGGTTGGCCGACTCCTGAGATTTTCGAAATAGAGTTTCAGAACCGAAGTCTTCAATAAAGCTAAGTACCCTGTTGGGGAAACTTTTTCTTGCTCCAGACCGATGTCAGTAAAAGTTAACAGTTGTATTTCTTGTGGGAAGCAAATACCTCATAAGGACTTTCACTCTTACTGTATTCCTTGCCTAGGCCCTGACCACAATGTTACTAGTTGTTGGTTTTGTGCTAGATTCAACAAACGCACTATTAAACGTCTGTTTGATTTTGCATTTCATTACTTTGGCCGAAGGTTTAACTATATAATGCCGTTGGAACAACCGACGACCGGAATTCATAAAAAACTCAGGCAAGGAAAAGGACAGGCATCAGAGGTCCAAAACCGATGAAGCCTCTTCTAGGCCAGTCTCCGGTTCTCAGTGAGGTGCTTTCGCAGCCCCTGACACCCGCTACCTCAGAGCCACAGGCCATATCCGACTCCCACGTGGAGACAACTAGGCCTCTGGATACTCAAGGTAATGGGCCTACGGAAACTATTCCCTCAGATGGGTCCGGAGCCACTGAGCAGGCATCTGCTTCTGAGGGTGTTTTTCAGACCTTCACAGCTTACTATTAAATCCTCTGCAGCAGCCAAAGTACAGTCAAAGACACCATTAAAGACAAAGAAACAAGTACAGCATTCTCCTGGACAGTCAACCATGCCAAAGAAACAGATGCTTAAAATGGCCGAAGACTTAATTACTTTGATCAGGGGTTCCCATCCCCCTCCTGATAAAAGGCCTAGGCAAGACACTGACTATGATTCCTCTGACCAGGTTTCTATTTCCTCTGATTCCTCTTCAGATCAGGGCTATTCTCTTCCTCCCTATGAGGACTCTGATGCTGAAGAATCTATACCTTCAGCCTCTCCACCTGAGGATTACTCTTTTGGGGAAACTCTGCACACCATGAGTGAACATTTCCACTGGGAGAGCCAGGATTATTCAGAATCCAAGAAAAGGCTCAGAGACTGCCTCAACACAGGCCCCTGGCTATCCCCCCGTGCTTGATATAGTTGATGATGTTTTCTCTGAATCCAGTCTGTCTCCTGATTCTTTACCCCCTGCGTCAATCAAGCCAGACAGGTATCACAGGGTCCCTGACTCTCATAAATTTCTTTATAAAAACCCTGCTGCTGACCCTGAAACAATTTCTCAGGGTCCCAAAGGGGATAAGGCTTCCACTGCTAAAAACCCTATTCCCTCTGATAGGGATTCTAGAGCTCTGGATAGATGGGGAAAAAGTTTACACTTCTGCTACTTTAGCTGTAAGGGTTTTAAACTGCCAGTTTCACATGCTTAAATATCAACAGTTCCTCATGTCTTTGTTAAAACAGAAAATGCTTACAAATTCAGAGAATCCTGACAATAAGGAAATGCAGGAATTATTGCATGCAGCTGAACAAGTGGGAAAGCATACTCTGCAATGTGGTTTTGATTCATTAGAGGCTTCTTGCAGAGCCGCAGTTACAGGCTCTGTCATTCGAAGGCATGCTTGGTTGAAAGAACAAAGTTTATCTGAACATGTTAAAGTAAAATTATTGGCTGCTCCATTACAGCATGATATTTTGTTTGGTGTTAAGGCAGAAGAGGTGTTAAAGAAAATGGAGGATAAAGCAAAATCTATGCAGACAGTAAAGGATTTCTTACAGGTTCAACCACCTAGGTTTAGTAGAAACTGGCCTTCAAAAAATTGGTCCTTTCAGGTGTCAGACAGACCACATAGAGGCAGATACAGACGCCCAAGAGGCAGATCTCAGCCACAAGGCTCCTACAGACCTAAACAATGGGGTGCTTCTACCCCCAAAGGAGGAGAAGACAAATCGCAACCTTATAGGAAACGGTCCCAATGACTTTCCTCTACAAAAGCCAAGCACTTACCTTTTGGCAGCACCCCTAGGGGGAAAGCTAACACTTTTTGCACAAAATTGGCACATAATCACCTAGGACAAATGGGTACTGAATATAGTTTCTCAGGGTTACAGGTTCCACTTTCACACTCTTCCAAAATCAAAAGGTATGCTGGACCTGCCACAAAACCAATGGGCAAAGGCACAAAAGGAAATTGCTGCTCTCATGGACATGGGAGCTATTCAAAGAGTACCACAGCAAGAACAGGGACAATGATTTTACTCAAGACTCTTCCTGGTTCCCAGAAAGGACAAAGCCTGGAGACCAATACTGGACTTGTCAATCCTAAATACTTTCCTGAATGTTCCAAAATTCAAAATGTTAACACTGCAGCAACTTCTACCCATGCTGGGCAAGAAGGCTTGGCTAGTTACTTTGGACCTCAAAGAGGCATACCTGCATGTCCCAGTCAGACAATCTTGCAGAAGATACCTCAGATTCATAGCTGGCTCAATGCATTACCAATGCTCTGCACTGCCCTTTGGCTTATCTACTGCGCCCAGGGTCTTCACAAAATGCCTGGCACCAGTAATTGCATTTTGCTGACAAAGAGGAATTCAGATATATCCCTACTTGGACGACTGCCTTATTCAAGCAGAGAGCAAGGACATTCTACTAAAGCATCTGGCGTTTGTAAAAAGACTATTAATTTGCCTAGGGTACACAGTAAATGAAAATAAATCAAAACTAGTGCCCTCTCAAGAGATAATATTCCTGGGTGCAAGCTTAAATACAACTGCCCAGATGGCTTACCTCATGCCAGACAAACAAAGGCAACTGACTCATTACTTTCAAATGATAGCAACAAAGACCCAGCTCCCTGCAAGAAAAATTCTGCAGGCCCTGGGCTTCATGGCTTCCTGCATTTTACTCATTCCATATGCAAGACTGCATATGAGGAAACTACAATGGTATCTAAAAAGTGTTTGGACTCAGCATTGCCACAGCCTGGAAACAATAGTGACTATATAATTCCCTGTCTACAACAGGAGTTTCAGTGGTGGTCCAGGGCCTGTCACCACAACAAGGGACAGCCCTTCACCTTACCCACTGCCAGGCAGACAGTAACAACAGATTCATCGGATTATGCCTGGGGGGCACATATGGCAGGAAAATGTATTCAGGGCACGTGGCCCAAGGAACAAATGCATCTTCACATCAATCAAAAAGAGATGCTAGCTGTACAGAATGCCCTGACAGCCTTCAAGGATCTACTACATCCAGGACAACTGTTACTAAAGATGGACAATACCACAGTTATGTGGTACATAAACAAGCAAGGGGGCACACATTCCTAGCCCCTCTGCAGGCAAGCCATGACTCTGTGGAGCACAGCACTGACCTATCAAGTACATCTGCAGGCCCAATACCTGCCAGGAAAGAAAAATACACTGGCAGATGAACTAAACAGAAATCTCATGGATCCGCACAAATGGAAACTAAATCCACAGGTCTTCAGCATGATAAGGAAATGGGGAAGCCCGGATATAGATCTTTTTGCCTCCCCTCACAACTGCCAACTACAGAAATTCTGCACAAGAACTTATCGCTCACAAGCATGGAAAGTGGATGCTCTTTCATTCAGCTGGAAAACCCTGAGAGTTTATGCCTTCCCTCCACTGCCTCTTCTTCCCAAGGTACTCCTAAAAGTCAGACAAGAGAAGCCAAAAATGATCCTGATTGACCCAGACTGGCCATGCCAGCACTGGTACCCAATCCTAAAGAGCTTGTCTCGAGGCCCAGCCTGGTCTTTACCTCAAATTCCTCATCTTCTGACTCAACAAAACAATCAGATTCAACATAGTCAACTCAGAACCTTAAATCTGGCTGCATGGCAGATAATTTAGCCACTCAGACCACTCCTCTCTCTAAAGCTGTTATGGATGTCATTTTAGAAGCCAGGAGGCCCAGCACTAGGAAATCTTATGCAGAAAAATGGAAGAGATTCTGTGCTTGGAACCAGTCACAAGGACTCGAACCACTTGATGTTCATCGTGTTTCACTGTTGCAGTCATTACACTTGGGTTATCCTGCTGGCAGGCTACCCGTAGTCGGCCCGAGTTCCAAAGTCTTGGTCTGGCGTCAGTTGTCGTCATGTCTTCCCTGACGTCAGTGCGCCAGGGGTATAAAAGATGCAACAGACGCCATTTTCTTCAGTCTTTCTTGTCGTGCGGTGCCCGAAGCAAAAGCAGTTCGCAAGTGCCGGTCGGCCGACTCCTGAGATTTTCGAAATAGAGTTTCAGATCTGAAGTCTTCAATAAAGCTAAGTACCCCATTGGGGAAACTTTTTCTTGCTCCAGAACCGATGTCAGTAAAAGTTAACAATTGTATTTCTTGTGGGAAGCAAATACCTCATAAGGATTTCCACTCTTACTGCATTCCTTGCCTAAGCCCTGACCACGATGTTACTAGTTGTCGGTTTTGTGCTAGATTCAACTAACGCACTATTAAACGTCTGTTTGATTTTGCCTTGCATTACTTTGGCCGAAGGTTTAACTATATAATGCCGTCGGAACAACCGACTACTGGAATTCATAAAAAGCACAAAGACAAGGAAAAAGGACAGGCATCCGAGGTCCAAAACCGATGACAAAGCCTCTTCTAGGCCAGTCGCTGGTTTGCCGGTTCTCAGTGAGGCGCTTTCGCAGCCCCTGACACCCGCTACCTCAGAGCCACAGGCCGTATCCGACTCCCACGTGGAGACAACTAGGCCTCTGGATACTCAAGGTATTGGGCCTACGGAAACTATTCCCTCAGATGGGTCTGGAGCCACTGAGCAGGCATCGGCTTCTGAGGGTGTTTTCTGACCTTCACAGCTTACTATTAAGTCCTCTGCAACAGCCAAGGTACAGTCAAAGACACCAGTAAATACAAGGAAACAAGTACAGCATTCTCCTGGACAGTCCTCCATGCCAAAGAAACAGATGCTTAAAATGGCCGAAGACTTGATTTACTTTGATCAGGGGATCCCATCCCCCTCCTGAAAAAAGGCCTAGGCAAGACACTGGTTATGATTCCTCTGACCAGGTTTCTATTTCCTCTGATTCCTCTTCAGATCAGGGTTATTCTCTCCCTCCTTATGAGGACTCTGATGCTGAAGAATCTATACCTTCAGCCTCTCCACCTGAGGGTTATTCTTTTGGGGAAACTCTGCACACTATGAGGGAACATTTCCACTGGGAGAGCCAGGATTATTCAGAATCCAAGAAAAGGCTCAGGGATTTTCTTTTACTGCCTCAGGACAGGCCCCTAGCTATCCCCCTGTGCTTGATATTGTTGATGATGTTTTCTCTGAATCCAGTCTGTCTCCTGATTATTTACCCCCTACACCAATCCAGCCAGACAGGTATTAGAGTCCCTGACTCTCATAAATCTCCTTATAAAAACCCTGCTGCTGACCCAGAAACAATTTCTCAGGGTCCCAGGGGGGTTAAGGCTTCCACTGCAAAAAACCCTGTCCCCTCTGATAGGGATTCCAGAGCACTGGATAGATGGGGAAAAATAAGTCTACACTTCTGCTACTTTAGCTGTAAGGACTTTAAACTGCCAGTTTCACATGCTTTAATACCAACAGTACCTTATGTCTTTGTTAAAACAGAAAATGCTTACTAACTCAGAAAATCCTGATAATAAGGAAATGCAGGAATTATTGCATGCAATTGAACAAGTGGGAAAGCATACATACCTTGCAATGTGGTTTTGATTCATTAGAGGCTTTTTGCAGAGCCGCAGTTACAGGCTCTGTCATTCATAGGCATGCTTGGTTGAAAGAACAAAGTTTACCTGAACATGTTAAAGTAAAATTATTAGATGCTTCACTACAGCATGATACTTTGTTTGGTGTTAAGGCAGAAGAGGTGTTGAAGAAAATGGAGGATAAAGCAAAATCTATGCAGACAGTAAAGGATTTCTTACAGGTGCAACAACCTAGGTTTAGTAGAAACTGGCCTTCAAAAAATTGGTCCTTTCAAGTCTCAGACAGACCACAAAGAGGCAGATACAGATCTCCGTCCCAAGGATCCTACAGACCTAAGCAATGGGGTGCTTCTACCCTCAAAGGAGGAGAAGACAAATCACAACCTTATAGGAAACAGTCCCAATGACTTCCCTCTACAAAGACCAAGCACGTATCTATTGGCAGCACCCCTAGGGGGGAAAGCTAGCACTTTTCGCACAAAATTGGCACGTAATTACCCAAGACAAATGGGTACTGAATATAATTACTCAAGGTTACGGGTTCCACTTTCACACCCTTCCAAAATCAAAAGGTATGCCGAACTTGCCACAAAACCAATGGGCAGAGGCACAAAAGGAAATTGCTGCTCTCATGGACATGGGAGCTATTCAAAGAGTACCACAGCAAGAACAGGGACAAGGTTTTTACTCAAGACTTTTCCTGGTACCCAGAAAGACAAAGTCTGGAGACCAATACTGGACTTGTCAATCCTAAATACTTACCTGGATGTTCCAAAATTCAAAATGTTAACACTGCAGCAACTTCTACCCATGCTGGGCAAGAAGGCTTGGCTGGTTACTTTGGACCTCAAGGACGCTTACCTGCATGTTCCAATCAGACAGTCTTGCAGAAGATATCTCAGATTCATAGCTGGCTCAATGCATTACCAATTCTCTGCACTTCCCTTTGGCTTATCTACTGCGCCCAGGGTGTTCACAAAATGCCTGGCACCAGTAATTGCATTTTGCAGACAAAGAGGAATTCAAATATATCCCTACTTGGACGACTGCCTTATTCAAGCAGAGAGCAAGGACATTCTACTAAGACATCTAGCATTTGTAAAAACATTACTAATTTGCCTAGGGTACACTGTAAACGAAAATAAATCAAAACTAGTGCCCTCTCAAGAGATTATATTGCTGGGTGCAAGCCTAAATACAACTGCCCAGATGGATTATCTCCCGCCAGACAAACAAAGGCAACTGACTCATTACTTTCAAATGATGGCAACAAAGACCCAGCTCCCTGCAAGAAAAATTCTGCAGGCCCTGGGTTTCATGGCATCCTGCATTCTACTAATTCCATATGTAAGACTGCATATGAGGAAACTACAATGGTGTCTAAAAAGTGTTTGGACTCAACATTGCCACAGCCTTGAAACAGTAATAACTATAATTCCCTGTCTACAACAGGAGTTTCTATGGTGGTCTTGGGCCTGTCACCTCAACAAGGGACAGCCCTTCACCTTGCCCACAGCCAGGCAGACAATAACAACGGATGCATCAGATTATGCCTGGGGGGCACACATGGAAGGAAAATGTATTCAGGGCACGTGGCCCAAGGAACAAATGCATCTGCACATCAGTCAAAAAGAGATGCTAGCTGTACAGAATGCCCTGACAGCCTTCAAGGATCTACTTCATCCAGGACAGCTATTGCTAAAGACGGACAACACCACAGTTATTTGGTACATAAACAAGCAAGGGGGCACACATTCCTACCCCCTCTGCAGGCAAGCCATGGCTTTGTGGAACACGGCACTGACCTATCAAGTACATCTGCAAGCACATTTCCTGCCAGGAAAGAAAAATACACTTGCAGACGAACTAAGCAGAAATCTCATGGATCCACACTAATGGAAACTAAATCCACAGGTCTTCGGCATGATAACAAGGAAATGGGGACGCCCAGACATAGATCTTTTTGCCTCCCCTCACAACTACCAACTACAGAAATTCTGCACAAGGACTTATCACGCACAGGCATGGAAAGTGGATGTTCTCTCATTCAGCTGGAAAACCCTGACAGTTTATGCCTTCCCTCCACTGCCCCTTCTTCCGAAGGTACTCCTAAAAGTCAGACAAGAAAAGCCAAAAATGATCCTGATTGCCCCAGACTGGTCACGCCAGCACTAGTACCCAATCCTAAAGAGCTTGTCTCAAGGCCCAGCCTGGCCTTTACCTCAAATTCCTAATCTCCTGACTCAACAGAACAACCAAATTCTGCACAGTCAACTCAGAACCTTAAACCTGGCTGCATGGCAGATAATATAGTCACTCAAACCACTCCTCTCTCTAAAGCTGTTATGGATGTCATTTTAGAAGCCAGGAGATAAGCACTAGGAAATCCTATGCAGAAAAATGGAAGAGATTCTGTGCTTGGAACCAGGCCCAAGGACTTGAACCACTTACAATACCTAACTGAGATGCTGGACAAAGGCCTTTCCTTCTCATCGATTAAGATCCATGTCTCTGCCATTTCAGTTCATTACAATACGGGACCTCCTATTTTTTCGCATCCACTGCTAAGGCAGTACCTCAGAGGGGTAAGAAACATAAGACACCCAAGGAGAGCACCAATACCTACTTGGGACCTCAGTTTTGTATTAGAAAAGCTCACACTGCCTCCTTTTGAGCCAGCCTGCACAGCTGATATAAAATTCTTATCATGGAAAACTGCTCTGCTCCTAGCAATAACTTCAGCAAGAAGAGTCTCAGAGTTACAGGCATTAATGGCAGTGGAACCTTTCATCATTTTTCATCAGGACAGGGTCTGTCTAAGGACAAACCCAATATTTATGCCAAAGATGGTTTCCAGTGTGGCTCTTAACCAAACCATTCATTTGCCAACTTTCTATCCAAATCCCCAGAGTAAAGGGGAGAGACTTACTGCACGCTTTGGATATACACAGACAGCTACGATTCTACTTGGACAAAACAAAAACTTTCAGAAAAACTGAGCAACTGTTTGTAGCTTATGCTGCAGGATCACAAGGAAAGCCGATCTCAAAGCAGATAATTTCAAAATGGATAGGACACTGCATTCGCTTCTGCTATGCACAACATGGCAAATCAGTGCCTAAGGGCATAAGGCCACATTTTACCAGAGCAGCAGCCACTTCAGCAGCCTTTCTCAGAGAAGTACCAACCAAATACATTTTAGAAGCTGCAACCTGGAGTTCAGTGCACACTTTCACTAAGCACTACCACTTACCTCTCTACTCTAAATCCAGAGTAGGCTTTGCCATTGCAGTTCTGCAGGGCCTGGTAGCCTCTCCTAATCCTATTTAGGCCCAGCCACCCAACCTCAGCTTTGGGATTCAACCCAAGTGTAATGACTGCAACAGTGAAACACGATGAACATGTACAGTTGTGTACCTACCATAAATGTAGATGTTTGAGTGGATTCACTGTTGTAGTCCAGGTTACCCATCCACCATCCCCCTTTCTCTTTGCTGGGTCCTTTTTGTACTTCTCAACTCTCTCCAACCTATGTGATGTATTTGCTTGTAGGTGAAGGAAATGTTATTTAGGTACATGCATGTTTTTTGACATAATGTTTTCTAGCCTTTCCTTTTTTGGGGACACCTGACATCTGGGGCAAGAAAAACTGAAGAAAATGGTGTGGGTTGCATCTTTTATACTTCTGGTGCACTGACGTCAGTGAAGAAGCGACAGCAACCAATGCCGGACCTAGTCTTTGGAACTTGGGCCGACTGTGGGTAGCCTGCCAGCAAGATAACCCAAGTGTAATGACTGCAACAGTGAATACACTCGAACATCTGCATTTATGGTAGGTACACAACTGTACTTTTTCCCTGCATCCTCTCTCCTCTAACTCCCCATTTTTGAAACCGCTCATACTTAGCCAGCCTTTTCTATATTTCATCCCCTGATTTTTACAGTTTTATCAGTTCGTCTGAATAACTGTTTAAAGCTTCTTCCATTTTTCCCATCCTTTTGGTATTTGAGTTGATATACTTCTTCAGTGTTTCATTTATTTTAATCCTCTCGAACATATTTGATTTATTGTTTCCTCTAGCTTACTAGAAGCCATGTCTTGCACTAAAGCTACAGGTTGAAATGCTTTTTGCTGAAAAGCTGCAGGATTCTTCCCAGTCAGTTTTTTTTATTTCACCTTTACTAGCTGATTTTATTTCAAGCTCTTTGTTTCCTCTTTGTTGGCATCTAAGCAGTGTAATTACTAGCCAGTAACTGAATTTACTAAAACTTGCAGAGTTCAGGCACTTAACCTCAGTTTATTTTTTCACACAGTGAGAGCCAAAGTCAAGATTTTGATAATTTTGTAGCCATATAGGACGTCTGAAGCTCAGGGTATTTATTAGTCTCACTGTAGAGTGCTATTGCTGTAAATTGAAAGGGAATTTAATATTTTTTGGAATGTTATGTGCTCTCCAATGCTTAAGACTTTTAACTTCAAAACTCCAGTGAAAGGCATCAACCCGAGCCTGCATAATCTGCGAGTCTGGTAGACCACCTTTGTGAGTGCTTCTGACTTTCAAAAGATTCCCAACTTACCACTTAACTAAGAAAACACTCTTTGCTTCCAAATATGGGCATAATCAGATTAAACTAGATCCTATAATGTCTTGAGGTCTGCTGATTTAACATGTAGAGCTATATCTGGTAGACTGAGGCTGCCTTTTCTCCAGGGGAAGGTAAGGATTTGCCAGTATACTGTATGAGAGCCTTACACCTGTATAAATGTATAAGAATATTCAGAGGAGGAAGTGATTCCAGAACCATGTGCTTGGTATAAAGTCATAGGTCAAAAATACTATACCATTGCCTGGATCCTTTGCAGCATATCCAGGCAAGTCCTGGATGTCAAAGCACATGCTCTAGTAAGTAGAATTTCTAGGTTACACTAGTGAGTGGCTGCTAACAAGGATGCAAGGACCAACAAGGTGCTTCAGGTGGTCATGAAGACCCTCAGAAAGGAAAATCCTGTATAATGTAGGAGGGAGAGTAATTCAGGCAGAGTGCCCATGACTTCTAAACATTGAACCTGTAATGTATTAGGACAGCAAATTCCTGGTGTGTATTTACAGGCCGTTTTAGGTCTGATTCTGGTTTAACTAACCATAGACATAAGTTGTCAGCATGTAGGGAGAGCCTGTAGCTCATTACCACTAATCTTGTATGGCTAAAATGTGGATAGTCCCTGTTTATAAGCTAAAGCTACAGATATATATTGAAAAGAATTGGGGGGGGGGGGCGTTCCTATTTAGTGTTCTGGAAAACAGAGAAGAAAGTGAGCCTTTTAGGTTTATGGAGGTTGAGGTGCCAGCATATAGTAAACCAGTGACCTTACTGTTACTGGGACCCCCATTTTACAGAATATGGCAAATAAGAAGAGCCAGTGAACTCTACCAATTGCTTTTTTCTGCATCAGTGCTAATTATACTGAAGCGGTAATTACTTTTTGTCAACATTCATAAGTAACAGAGTCTTCCGAAGGTTGTTATGAGTTATATGTCCTGGGATAAAGCCAGTCTGATCGGGGTATATACATTCTGGCATCTTCTTGGTGAATCAGACTGCCGTAATGGCCAAATAAATGTTATAGTTGTGATTCATTACTGATATGGGTCTGTAGGACCCATGATGCAGGGGTTCTTTGCAAGGCTTTAGTATTAAAAAGATGATCACCTGATGCCAGGAGGCCAGGGATTCCTGCCCTGCAGGATACCATTAAAATATAAGACCTTTGACACAAATCTACCATCTGGCCCTCTTAAATGGTCAATTAACTGAAAAGGGAAGGGTTTCACTACCCAAATCACCATCCCCTGCCTATACCCATAAGGGTATGAGGTACTTTCCAGTGTGGAGAGGTGGGTTTCCTGTAACATAACCAAATATGGCCCATGCTTTTTTACCATTGATACTACCATAGATCTCTTAGTTGGGTGTGATGATCCATTTATATTCAGGACAAAGTTATAAATGTCAACATAGAATATTCCTAATTCAAACTCAGCATAATGTTCAGCAGATGATGGAGTGATACTTGCGCATTGATTCATTAACAGCATCTGCTGCCAAAACTCCAACTGTATGATGCATTTAAAAAATATAAATAGATCCAATAACCAAACCCGGATATAGTACACAACCAATAAAAATATACAAGAAACAACCTTTACAGTAAACATAGAAGAACTATATAAATCTGGCATAGTGCTTCCATTGTGGAGTAATATGCCTGTACTGAGCAGTGCACAATGGAGAAACAGAAACACATCCAGGAAAGTGTGATCATGAGAGAGCATTTCAAAATTATTGCACATCATAGGTCATGCATTGCAGTTGCTGTAGTGGTGTTGTTATCCCCTCTCCCCCAAGTTATAATGTAACCACTGAATAAGAGAGTAGGACAATTAAGAAGTCGCATAGCAACATCATAGTAGACTGCTGAACTCAATTAAGAAAACAAGAATAAAATTAACAGACCCGGTATAGGTTTGGACATACTGTGCAAGTTTATATGAATTAATATTCAGGTGAGGAAGCCCCTGAATGGTCTGCAAGAAAAGGAGCGGCAATTCTGTGTCTTGTAATGTACTTGCGCTTAAACATAAGAAAGTAATCTCCGCCTTCTGTTGCAGTCTATTAGCGGGTAGTCTTTTGTATAACTGGGTGCTCCAGGGACCAGCGCTGGAGTGGAAGCTTGCCTGAGTTTCTGTAGATTCCTCACTGGTGATCTGTGCCTAACCTTTTGGGCCATTAGGGATCCAGTAGTCCAAGACCTCTGACATCCACAGACTAAACACTTCCAGTACCATTAGATGATGTTGCCAATATTCATTCATTCCTTACTGATAGGTGTCTGTTCCATCCTCTGAACCGAGTCGGCCTTGTAACAAGCTCATACCAGCCAAAAAACTCTCAAGCTAAGCTTTACCCATAATGCCTCTCTCCCTGTTACCTCAGATCTCATTTGCTGTGTAGATATGAAGACATGTCAAGCCAGCTCTCAGCTACTATAAAAATCATTATTCTGAAACCCTTTTTCCACAGAATTTCTCTTTTGCCTCTGTAATGTCTTTTCTCATTAGTCGCTAAACCTTTACCCCTGTTGAGTTAATTTTTTCCTTACACCCCCCCCCCCCCCCCCCCCTTTTTTCTCTCCCCCCCCCTACCCCCCCCTTCTCCTTCCCCCTCCC